>NC_065573.1:900000-1145000 GCF_937616625.2 Mercurialis annua
GGATGAGCTAATCTACTAATCATTTATCAAAAAAAAAAAGTAGCAGGTACTCCTGAACATACATCTAACCTTAGAGGTTTCTAGCAAATAGCATAAGTCTTGCTGGTCTGGATTGATTGCATGCACAAAACCTAAAACCGGATGTATAAATGTGATTGATTGACTTTATTAATGTGAGTCTTGAAAAACCTATACAATCATTAATACTTTTTCGTATTAGTCATACGATGTCTAAGTGATGGGCTGGACTTGCATTAATGGGCCAATTTTAGGTGATAGTCCTTTAACCGGTTATTATTTGATTTGGATGCCTTTGTAAAGCAGTAAACACTGCTAGCATGCTCAGGGGCAGTTGGATATACATACAAGGTTAGGAATACCTTTAAACCTCATTGACTTTGAGTGCCTGGCACTCGCGCGGGTTTTGACCATCTATCTGGTCAGAATGGGCTCTCAATTAGATCACGAGAGTTGTGCGTCTCGTCGATCCAGTTCTACTGATTTTCTCCGGAGTAAATTCCGAGTTCGGGTTAGCCCGAAATCGACTCTGGAAGTTGCTGGTTTGCTGGGCCTCAGGCTCGTGGGCCCGGTTTATACACTATGTTATATATTGGGCATTTTGAGTCTGTTTTACATATGGTCTGACCCGTTACAATATAGAATATGATTCTATTCTAAATTCGCTAGGTCTGGGATCAAACTGGGCCTGATTTGGAGTCCAGATGGGCTTGGAAACGCGTTTTGAAGTTTGGACCGAAATCTGGAAGATCTGGGAAGCGAATTTGGGATTTGGCGAAGGAAGAGCACGGTACCGGTTCAGAGTGTTGGCGCCGGCAGGATAAGGCAGCGGCGGCGCCGGTTCATTGTGGCAGCGCCGTCGGTTGCAGCGGCCGCGTCGGCAGTTCGTCGACAGCAGTTATGGGATTTTGTTTTGCTCCGTTCTCACTCGTTTTAGCTCCGTTTTTCATGCAAAAGTAGTCAAAACCGCATAAAATCGAACAAGGAATCCGAAAAACACATAATCATAGTGTTTTAAGCTCATCTAGACGAATTTATCTTTCTAGGCAGCAACTCGTTTTTTTTAAGTTTTAAGGTCTAAACTAACTAAGATCTCCTAAAAACATGCATTCTTAGAGCTCTAAATTAACTAGATTTATATATTTGAGCTTAAGCATGATTAATTATAGCAATTTAACATGTCTATCATCGAAGTTTATGGCAGTTATTGAAAGCATCAGATTGATTAATTAAAGCTACTTTAATGAGAAATAAGCAAATAATCTAAACATGCAACCTAAGATAAATTACAGCAATTATGACAATCATATATGCCACGGCAAAATCAAAGGAATTATAATAGAGGGTCCTCAGAAGTACCGTTTTGAGTCCTTGACTAGTTTACTGGCGAAGTGGATGCGGAATCCAGCTTCGAATCTGTGCAGGGGTTGTGTCTTGGAGAATCAAAGCGTATTAGGTGTTTTCAGGACTGGATTTTGTATGTGTGTGATGGCCGAATTTTCTGGTCTATTTTTAGGGTTTGTGTGCCACCCTTAGTCAGGCTATCTTAAAGTTGTATTTATAGTGATTAGGGGTGACCCAGGGTTTCTTAGTATCTTCTAGAACATTCTAGAATATTCTAGGGTGAAAGTGAGTGAAGTGATAAGCTTTTAGGTGTTAAGATTAGCCTTAAACTCTATCTTTTTGATTAAATTCGGATTTAAAAGTGGTTGCTAAGTAAAAGATTGCTAAAAGTCCGTTTTAGTGCCCGAAAGTCTTAAAACAGGTTCATCAGGCCCTATAGGTTTGGTTAAGGTCAATTTCGGTCCGTCAAACTTGCAAATTTGCCCATAAACTTCTATAGAAATTAGTCCAATTTCTAGACTTAGATTACAATCCCTTTGGATTTTTAAGGGCTATTCACGCCTAATTAAATTTTAATCCTCCAAGTTTGTAACTGTGCACATATTACGCCTGCTTAGATTTCAGCAAGCAAATCGAAAGCTCGTCACCCGGACAAATTTCTTTGGAAATCATCATTGGACGCTTCAGTTCCTTATCACCTTTTTACCTGTCCGAAGAATTTGTGTCTACAACGTTACAAAAGAAATCCAAACGTTTCCCCTTTCTAGCGATTTAAGCCAAACGTTTACAAACGTTACAAAACAAATCCAAATGTTTCACCTTTTTAGCAATTTAAACCCAAACGTTTCACCTTTTAAGCGATTTAAGCTAAACGTTTACAAACGTTACGAAACAAATCCAAACGTTTCACCTTTTTAGCGATTTAAGACAAACGTTTCACCTTTTTAGCGATTTAAGCCAAACGTTTCACCTTTTTAGCGATTTAAACCAAACGTTTACAAATGTTACGAAACAAATCCAAACATTTCCCCTTTTTAGTGATTTAATCCGAAATTTTACAAACGTTACGAAACAAATACAAACGTTTCCCCTCTTTAGTGATTAAAGCCAAACGTTTATATTACTAAAAAAATCCAAACGTTACAAAACAAATCCAAATGTTTCACCTTTTTAGCAATTTAAGTCAAACGTTTACAAACGTTACGAAACAAATCCAAACGTTTAACCTTTTTAGAAATTTAAATCCAAACGTTTCACCTTTTTAGCGATTTAAGCCAAACGTTTACAAATGTTACGAAACAAATCCAAACGTTTCACCTTTATAGCAATTTAAGCCAAACGTTTCACCTTTTTAGCGATTTAAGCCAAACGTTAGCAATCATTACGAAACAAATCCAAACGTTTCACCTTTTTAGCAATTTAAGCCAAACATTTACAAACATTACGAAACAAATCCAAACGTTTCACCTTATTAAAAATTTAAGCAAAAAATTTACAAACGTTATGAAACTAATCCAAACGTTTAAAACATTAGGAAACTCTTTTTAGCAATTTAAACCAAACGTTTACAAACGTTACGAAACAAATCCAAACGTTTCCCCTTTTTAGCGATTTAAAACAAACATTTACAACCATTATGAAACAAATCCAAACTTCTCACCTTTTTAGCGATTTAAGCCAAACGTTTACAAACGTTACGAAACAAAACTAAACGTTTCCCCTTTTAAGCAATATAAGCCAAACGTTTACAGAAGTTATGAATCAAATCCAAACTTTCACCTGTTTAGCAATTTAAGCCAAACATTTACAAACGTTACAAAGTAAATCAAAACGTTTCACCTTCTCATTGATTTAAGCCAAACATTTACAAACGTTATGAAATAAATCCAAGCGTTTCTCCTTTTTAGCGATTTAAGCCAAACCTTTACAAATATTACGAAACAAATCCAAATGTTTCACCTTTTTAGCGATTTAAGCCAAACGTTTTCAAACGTTATGAAACAAATCCAAGCGTTTTACCTTTTTAGCAATATATGCCAAACATTTACAAACGTTACGAAACAAATCCAAACGTTTCACCTTTTTAGCGATCTAAGTCAAACGTTTACAAACGTTACGAAAGAAATCCCAATGTTTCTCCATTTTAGAGATTTAAGCCAAACGTTTAAAACGTTACGAAACAAATCCAAACGTTTCATCCTTTTAGCGATTTAAGCCAAATGTTTACAAATGTTACGATACAAATCCAAACATATCACCTTATTAGCGATTGAGGCCAAACGTTTACAAATATTACGAAACAAATCCAAACGTTTCCCCTTTTTAGCAATTTAAGCAAAACGTTTTCAAACGTTACGAAACGAATCTAAACGATTCCCCTTTATAGCGATTTAAGCCAAACGTTACAAACATTACGAAACAATACCAATCGTTTACAAACGTTTCGAAACAAATCCAAACGTTTCACCTTTTTAGCAATTTAAGCCAAACGTTTACAAACGTTACGAAACAAATCCAAACGTTTGCCCTTTTTAGCGATTTAAGCCGAACGTTTACAAATGTTACGAAACAAAACCGAACGTATCACCTTTTTAGCTATTTAAGCCAAACATTAACAATTGTTTCAAAACAAAACCAAGCGTTTCACCTTTTTAGCGATTTAAGCCGAACGTTTAAAAACGTTATGAAACAAATCCAAACTTTTCACCTTTTTAGCGATTCAAGCCAAATGTTTACAAACACTACGAAATAAATCCAAGCGTTTTACCTTTTTAGCAATTTAAACCAAACGTTACGAAACAAAACCAAATGTTTCAACTTTTTAGCGATTTAAGCCAATCGTTTACAAACGTTACAAAAACAAATTCAAATGTTTCACCTTTCTAACGATTTAAGCCAAACGTTTACAAACGTTACCAAACAACTCCAAATGTTTTACCATTTTACCAATTTAAATCCCAACGTTTCACCTTTTTAGCGATTCAAGCCAAACATTTACAAACGTTACGAAACAAATCAAACGTTTCACCTTTTTCGCGATTTAAGCCAAATGTTTACAAACATTACGAAAAAAAACCAAACATTACGAAACAAATCCAAACATTACGAAACAAATCCAAACGTTTCGCATTTTCAGAGATTTAAGCCAAACGTTTACAAACATTACGAAACAATACCAATCGTTTACAAACGTTACGAAATAAATCCAAACGTTTCCCCCTTTTAGCTATTTAAGCCAAACAATAACAATTGTTACAAAACAAAACCAAGTGTTTCACCTTTTTAGCGATTTAGGCCGAACGTTTACAAACGTTACGAAACAAATCCAAACGTTTCACCTTTTTAGCGAGTTAAGCCAAATGTTTACAAACACTACGAAACAAATCCAAGCATTTCACCGTTTTAGTAATTTAAACCAAACGTTACGAAACAAAACCAAACGTTTCATCTTTTTTGCGATTTAAGCCAAACGTTTACAAACGTTACAAAAACAATTCCAAACTTTTCTCCTTTCCAGTGTTTTAAGCCAAACGTTTACAAACGTTACCAAACAAATCCAAATATTTCACATTTTTAGCAATTTAAATCCAAACGTTTCACCTTTTTAGCGATTTAAGCCTAATAGTTACAAACGTTACGAAACAAATCCAAACGTTTTACCTTTTTAGCAATTTAAGCCAAACATATACAAACGTTACAAAACAAATCCAAACGTTTCACCTTTTTAGCGATTTAACCCAAACGTTTACAAACATTACGAAACAATACCAATCATTTACAAACGTTACGAAACAAATCCAAACGTATCCCTTTTTTAGCGATTTAAGCCAAACGTTTACTAACGTTACAAAAACAATTCCAAACGTTTCACCTTTCTAGCGATTTAAGCCAAACGTTTACAAACGTTACCAAACAATCCAAACATTTCACATTTTTAGCAATTTAAATACAAACTTTTCACCTTTTTAGCGATTTAAGCCAAACAGTTACAAACATTACGAAACAAATCCAAACGTTTCACCTTTTTAGCGATTTAAGCCAAACATTTACAAACGTTGCGAAACAAAACCAAACGTTTAAAACGATACAAAACAAATCCAAACGTTTCGCATTTTTAGCGATTTAAGCCAAACGTTTACAAACATTACGAAACAATATCAATCGTTTACAAACGTTACGAAATAAATCGAAACGTTTCACCTTTTTAAAGATTTAAGACAAACTTTTACAAACTTTACGAAAAAAATCCAAACGTTTCACCTTTTTAGCGATTGAAGCCAAACATTTACAAATATTACGAAATAAATCCAAACGTTACAAAACAAATCCAAATGTTTCACCTATTTAGCGATTTGAGCCAAATGTTTACAAACGTTACGAAACAAATCCAAACGTTTCACCTTTTAAGAAATTTTAGCCAAATGTTTACAAACGTTACGAAACTAATCCAAAAGTTTAAAACGTTACGAAACCTTTTTACCAATTTAAGCCAAACATTTAGAAACATTACGAAACAAATCCAAACATTTCACCTTTTTAGCGATTTAAGCCAAACATTTAGAAACGTTACGAATTAAAACCAAACGTTTCACCTTTTTAGCGATTTAAGCCAAACGTTTACAGACGTTACGAAACAAATCCAAAGGTTTCACCTTTTTAATGATTTAAACCAAACGTTTACAAACGTTATGAAAAAATCCAAACGTTTCCCCTTTTTAGTGATTTAAGCCAAACGTTTACAAACGTTACGAAAGAAATCCAAACGTTTCCCCATTTTAGCGATTTGAGCCAAACGTTTACAAACGTTACGAAACAAATCCAAACGTTTCGCCATTTTAACAATTTAAGCCAAACGTTTATAAACGTTTAAAATGTTACAAAACAAATCCAAACGTTTCACATTTTTTGCGATTTAAGCCAAACGATTACAAACCTTACAGAACATATAACCAAATGGTTCACATTTTTAGCGATTTAAGCCAAACTTTTACAAACGTTACGTAGCAAATCTAAGTGTTCCACCTTTTTAGCGATTTAAGCTAAATGTTTACAAAAGTTACGAAATAAATTCAAGCGTTTTCCCTTTTAAGCAATTTAAGCAAAATGTTTACAAACGTTACAAATCAAATCCCACTGTTTCACCTTTTTAGCGATTTTAGCTAAACGTTTATAAACGTTACTAAACAAAACGAAACGTTTAACCTTTTTAGCGATTTAAGCAAAATCTTTAAAACGTTGCGAAATAAATCCAAACGTTTACAAACATTACGGAACAAAAACAAACGTTTCATATTTTTAGCAATTTAAGCAAAACGTTTACGAACATTACGAAACAAATCCAAACGTTTCACGTGTTTAGCGATTGAAGCCAAATGTTTACAAACGTTACGAAACAAATCCAAACGTTTTCCCATTTTTGCGATTTAAGCCAAACGTTTATAAACGTTACAAAACAAAACCAAACGTTTACAAACGTTGCGAAACAAATCCAAATGTTTCCAAACGTTAGGAAACAAATCCAAAAAATTTCCCATTTTAGCGATTTAAGCGAAACGTTTACAAACGTTACTAAAGAAATCCAAACGTTTCCCGGATTTAGCAATTTAAGCTAAACATTTACAAACGTTACGAAACAAATCCAAACGTTTACAAACGTTACTAAAGTAATCCAGACGTTTCACCTTTTTAGTGATTTAAGCCAAACATTTCACCTTTTTAGCGATTTAAGCCAAATGTTTCGGCTTTTTAGCGATTTTAGCCAAACGTTTACAAACGTTAATTTCACTTTTTTAACAATTTAAATCTGAACATTTCACCTTTTTAGCGATTTAAGCAAAACGTTTACAAACGTTACGAAACAAATCCAAACGTTTCACCTGTTCAGCAATTTAAGCCAAACGTTTGCAAACGCTACCAAATAAATTCAAACGTTTCACCTTTTTAGCGATTTCAGCCAAACGTCTACAAACGTTACGAAACAAATCCAAACGTTTCACCTTTTTAGCGGTTTAAGCCAAACGTTTTACAAACGTTACGAAACAAAACTAGATGTTTCACCTTTTTTTCTATTTAAGCCAAACATTTACAAACATTACGAAAAAAAAACCAAACGTTTAAAACGTTACAAAACAAATCCAAGCGTTTTACCTTTTTAGCAATTTAAGCCAAACGTTTATAAACGTTGCGAAACAAATCCAAACGTTTAACCTTTTTAGCGATTTAAGCCAAACGTTTACAAACGTTGCGAAACAATTCCAAATGTTTCACCTTTTTTGCGATTTAAGCCAAACGTTTACAAACGTGACTAAACAAATCCAAACGTTACGAAACAAAATCAAACGATTACAAACGTTATGAAACAAATCCAAGCGTTTCACCTTTTCAGCAATTTAAGCGAAACGTTTACAAACGTTACGAAAAAAAATCCAAGTGTTTCACCTTTTTAGCTATTTAAGCAAAACGTTTACAAACGTTACGAAATAAATCTAAATGTTTCACCTTTTAGCGATTTAATCCGAAAATATACAAACGTTACGAAACAAAACTACATTTTTAGCAATTTGAGCCAAACGTTTACAAACATTACGAAACAAATCCTAACGTTTCCCCATTTTAGCAATTTACCCCAAAAGTTTAAAACATTACGAAACAAATCAAAACATTTCACCTTTTTAGCGATTCATGCCAAACGTTAACAAACGTTACGAAAAAAATTTAAACGTTTCCCCTTTTTAGCGATTTAAGCCAAACGTTTACAAATGTTACGAATAAATCCAAATATTTTCCCATTTTAGCGATTTAAGCCAAATATTTACAAACATTATGAAACAAATCCAAGCGTTTCACATTTTGAGCGATTTAAGTCAAACTTTTACAAACGATACGAAACAAAACCAAACGTTTTAAACATATACGAAACAAATCAAAACGTTACACATTTTTAGCAATTTAAGCCAAACGTTTACAAACATTACGAAACAAAGCCGTTCACAAAACTTATAAAACAAATCCAAGCGTTTCACCGTTTTAGCAATTTAAGCCAAACATTTACAAACGTTACGAAACAAATCCAAATGTTTCCCCATTTTAGCGATTTAAGCCAAACGTTTAAAATTTTAGGAAAAGGATGCAAACGTTTCCCCTTTTTAGCAATTTAAGCCAAACATTTACAAACGTTACGAAACAAATCCAAACGTTTCACCTTTTCAACGATTTAAACCAAACGTTTACAAACGTTACGAAACAAATCCAAGCGTTTCACCTTTTTAGAAAATTAAGCCAAACGTTTACAAACGTTACGAAACAAATCCAAGCGTTTCACCTTTTTAGAAATTTAAGCCAAACGTTTACAAACATTACGAAACAAATCCAAACGTTTTACCTTTTTTGCAATTGAAGCTAAATGTTTACAAACGTTTCGAAACAAAGCCAAAAGTTTACAAACGATACGAAACAAATCCAAGCATTTCACCTTTTTAGCAATTTAAGCCAAACGTTTACAAACGTTATGAAACAAATCCAAACGTTTCTCCTTTTTTAGTAATTTAAGCCAAACGTTTAAAATTTTTTAGTGATTGAAGCCAAACGTTTACAAACTTTAGAAAACAAATTCAAATATTTCACCTTTTTAGCAATTTATGCCAAACGTTTACAAACATTACGAAACAAATCCAAACATTTCACCTTTTTAGCGATTTAAGCCAAACATTTGCAAATGTTACGAAACAAATCCTAGAATTTCACCTTTTTAGAAATTTAAGCCAAACGTTTACAAACGGTATGAAAAACAAAACCAAATGTTTCACCTTTTGAGCGATTTAAGCTGAACGTTTACAAACGTTACGAAACAAATCCAAACGTTTCACCTTTTTAGCGATTTAAGCCAAACGTTTACAAACATTATGAAACAAAACAAAACGTCTAAAATGTTAAGAAAAAAATCCAAACGTTTCACATTTTTAGCGATTTAAGCCAAACGTTTACCAATACTACGAAAAAAAACCAATCGTTTACAAACATTACGAAACAAATACAAACATTTCACCTTTTCAGCAATATAAGCCAAACGTTTACAAACATTACGAAACAAATCCAAATGTTTCACCTTTTTAGCTATTTAAGCCAAACTTTAACAAACATTACAAAACAAAATCAAACGTTTCACCTTTTTAGCGATTTAAGCCAAAATTATACAAACTTTACGAAACAAATCCAAGCGTTTCACCTTTTTAGCAATTTAAGCCAAACGTTTACAAATGGTACAAACAAAACCAAGCGTTTTACCTTTTTAGCAATATAAGCCAAACGTTTACAAAGATTACGAAAAAAATCCAAACGTCTAAAATGTTACGAAACAAATCCAAACGTTTCACATTATTAGCCATTTAAGCCAAACGTTTACCAACATTACGAAACAAAGCCAATCGTTTACAAACGTTAAGAAACAAATTCAAACGTTTCACCTTTTTGGCAATTTAAGCCAAACGTTTACAAACGTTACGAAACAAATCCAAACGTTTCCCCTTTTTAGCAATATAAGCCAAACTTTTACAAACGTTACGAAAGAAATCCAAACGTTTTACCTTTTTAAATATTTAAGCCAACCGTTAACAAACGTTACAAAACAAAACCAAACGTTTCACCTTTTTTTAGCAATTTAAGCCGAATGATTACGAACGTTACGTAACAAATCCAACCTTTTCACCTTTTTAGCTATTTAAGCCAAATGTTTACAAACGCTACGAAACAAATCCAAGGGTTTCACCGTTTTAGAAATTTAAACCAAACGTTTACAAATGTTAGGAAAAAAAAACCATATGTTTCACCTTTTTAGCGATTTAAGCCAACCGTTTACAAATGTTACAAAAAAAATCCAAACGTTTCACCTTTTTAGCGATTTAAGAAAAACTAATCCTAAAGTTTCACCTTTTTAGCAATTTAAATCCAAACGTTTCACCATTTTAGCGATTTAAGCCAAACGTTTACAAACGTTACGAAACAAATCCAAACGTTTCACCTTTTTAGCGATTTGAGCCAAACGTTTCACCCTTTTAGCGAATTAAGCCAAACGTTTACAAACGTTACGAAACAAATCGAAATGTTTCACCTTTTTAGCGATTTAAGCCAAACGTTTACAAGCGTTACGAAACAAAACCAAATGTTTCACCTTTTTAGCGATTTAAGCCAAACGTTACGTAACAAATCCAAACGTTTCCCCATTTTAGCGATTTAAGCCAAACATTTAAAACGTTACAAAACACATCCAAACGTTCCACATTTTTAGCGATTAAAGCCAAACGTTTACAAACGTTACGAAACAAATCCAAATGTTTCACATATTTAGCAATTTAAGCCAAACGTTACGAAACAAAACCAAGCATTTCACCTTTTTAGCAATTTAAACAAAATGTTTACAAACGTAACGAAACAAATCCAAGCGTTTCACCTTTTTAGCAATTTAAGCCAAACGTTTACAAACGTTAGGAAACAAATTCAAGCGTTTCACCTTTTTAGCAATTTAAGCCAAACGTTTACAAACGTTGCGAAACAAATCCAAATGTTTCACCTTTTTAGCAATTTAAGCAAAACGTTTACAAACGTTACGAAACAAATCAAAACGTTTCACCATTTTAGCGATTTAAGTCCAATGTTTACAAACTTTACGAAACAATCCAAAGGTTACGGAAAAAAACTAAACGTTTACAAATGTTACGAAACAAATCCAAGCGTATCACCTTTTTAGCAATTTAAGCAAAATGTTTACAAACGTTACGAAACAAATCCAAACGTTTCAACTTTTTAGCGATTTAAGTCGAACGTTGATGGTTCCGGGTTCTAGACGGTTCAAAAAAAATTGAAAGTAAAATTGAAATTTAGTTTTTAAAAAGTATAATTTAAAAATAAAATAACACGTGAAGAATAATTGTTGCAAGAAAATAATAAAATAAAAAAATTATAAATATTATGTTGATTAAAATAATTGACTAAAACAAATATAGTATATATCTTATATAATGTATATATATAATATTACAATTAATTAACCTTTTATCGACGGGTTTGACCCTTAAATCGCCGGTTTAGACCCGGAACAGCCAGTTCACGGTTCAAAAAATTTAGAACCGGCTCGGAACCGATTTTTCACTGTTCCGAGCCGGTTTTGATCCGGTTCCGGGCCGGTTCATGGGCTTACCTGGCCCATGGCCAACTTTAGTTTGATTTGATATTTAATTTCAAAAGTTTATATCTATGTAATACAAAGAATGCCTATATTTTTTAAAGAGAAAAAATATTTAATTATTTTTGAAAAAAAAACTAAAATACATTATTTATTATAATTAGATATATATTTGATTTGAAACTTAAGATTTCTTTGTATTTTTTAAAAGAATAAAGAATATAAAATGTAAAATAATTTGTATATTTTTAAACACTGAGAGTAGAATAGAAGAAATCTAAAAAGAGAAACTTTATGCTGAACCTGGAATTTTATGACTGTTGCCAAATAAAAACAAAAGTCCTCTCACCTGAGTTTGATAACTCTCATCCCAAATACAATACTAAACATTTTTCATCAAGGTTTGCTTTTTCTTTTTTACTTAACTTGTACAGTTTTTTTTCCTTATCCGATCATGAGTTTAATTTAACTTGTGGGTTTTCATGAACAGATTGTTTATGCACCTGGTAAAACTTGAAGTTTTCTTACAGTGCTCTAAAACAAAAATAACAATTTGGGTGTGGTCTCTCTTGTTTCTCTCATAAGTCATAAGCATTCATTATCATCAAGGTTTGCTTTTTTTTTGTCTTTCGTCTGTCATTTTTTATTTATCATTTTGTAATAAAAAAGTTTAAAATGAGTTTAATATTATAGTTTAATATGCTTTTAACTTGAGTTTATGCCGGTAATGTATCACTTTGCTCGTAATGTAACCCTAATTTAAGTTAGACTGCTATAAATTCTTAATTCTCAGCAAAGTAAGCTAAATAAGTTTTTCAGCCTAACTTTCTTTTCTTACTTATATAAAACCTAGGGTTTTATATTAGCTTATAATCCTTTATGTTCCTCTTTTTTACTCAAATTTTTTTGTTTTGCTTTGCTTTTTCAAGTCAAAGGTAAAAAGTGAAATAATGTCTTCTTAAATACACATTTAAATATAAAATAAAATAGTGTTTTTAAAAAATAATGTTTTCTTAATTGATGACTGATAACGAGGCTAGAAATTGCACTTTCAAAATTAAACTAACTGAATAGTTTAACTTTAAACACATTGCGGCCATTTTTGGCCTTGAAATTAATTAAGAGCATTTTTGTACCCTTAGTCCAATAGCTAAAGGACCTGCATGTCGGCTGCCTGACATATACGTGGCAGGGTACGTACAGCAAAATGAAAATAAACACTTTTCGTATTACTTTTCTGTTCTGTATCTCCCTCAAATCAATTTGCAGCTCGAGCCATTTTTTCTCTTTGCTTTGTATGCTTCAGTTTTTATTTTTTGTTTTTGTCACTGATTCTTGATTTAGTAGTACAACTAGGTATAGGGACACGAAATACGGACACATATGAGAAATTGATTCTTAAAATACCGTAGTTTTGAGAGAAAACACCCCTATGAGAAATTAATTCTTACCAATACAATCACTTTTTAAATTGTAATCACTCAAAAATACCCTTTTTTTTCTTTTCATTTATAGTCTAAACTTTAGGTGTTTTGGGATAATTAACAATACAAATGTCACTTTTTGAGCTTCAAACAAAAATAATAAGCTAATTTTAAAATTTCATTCTATGAAGCACCGATACGGGTACGAGTATTGGTACGGGGAACAACATTTAAAAAAAATAGGACATCGGCATGGCGGGGACACGGCAATTTTTTACCAAACGTTTACAGACGGTACGAAACAAAACCAAGCGTTTCACCTTTTTAGCAATTTAAGCCAAACGCTTACAAACGTTATGAAACAAATCCAAACGTTTCGCCTTTTTAGCGATTTAAGCCTAACGTTTACAAACGTTACGAAAAAAAGCCAAACGTCTAAAACGTTACAAAACAAATCAAAACGTTACACATTTTAGCGATTTAAGCCAAACGTTTACCAACATAACGAAACAAAACCAATCGTTTACAAATGTTACGAAACAAATCCAAACGTTTCACCTTTTTAGCAATTTAAGCCAAACGTTTACAAACATTACGAAACAAATCCAAACGTTTTCCCTTTTTAGCGATTTAAGCCGAACGTTTACAAACGTTACAAAATAAAACCAAACGTTTCACCTTTTTAGCTATTTAAGCCAAACGTTAGCTAATGTTACAAAACAAAACCAAACGTTTCCCCTTTTTAGCAAATTAAACCAAACATTTACGAACGTTACGAAAAAAATCCAAGCGTTCAACTTTTTTAATAATTTAAGGCAAACGTTTAAAAACGTTACTAAAGAAAACCAAGCGTTTCACCTTTTTAGCAATTTAAGCCATACGTTTACAAACGTTACGAAACAAATTCAAACGTTTTACCCTTTTAGCAATTTAAACCAAACGCTTACAAACGTTACGAAACAAAACCAAACGTCTAAAACATTACGAAACAAATTCAAACGTTTCATATTTTTAGCGATTTAAGCGAAACGTTTACCTACATTACGAAAATAAACCAATCGTTTACAAACGTTACGAAACAAATCCAAATGTTTCAGTTTGTTAGCAATTTAAGCCAAACGTTTACAAACGTTAAGAAACAAATCCAAACGTTTTCCTTTTTTGGCGATTTAAGCTAAACGTTGACAAACGTTAAAAAACAAAACCAAACGTTTCACCTTTTTAGCAATTTAGGCCAAATGTTTACAAACTCTACAAAACAAATCCAAGCGTTTCACCTTTTTGGAAATTTACACCAAACGTTTACAAACGTTACGAAACAAAACCAAATGTTTCACCTTTTTAGTGATTTAAGCCAAACGTTTACAAACGTTACAAAACAAATCCAAACGTTTTCACCTTATTAGCGATTTAAGCCAAACGTTTACAAACGTTACGAAACAAATCCTAACATTTCACCTTATTAGCAATTTAAATTCAAAAGTTTCACCATTTTAGCAATTTAAGCCAAACGTTTACAAATGTTACGAAACAAATCCAAACGTTTCACCTTTTTAGCGATTTAAGCTAAATGTTTGGTCTTTTTAGCGATTTAAGCCAAACGTCTACAAATGTTACGAAACATGTCCAAACGTTTCCCCTTTTTAGCAATTTAATCCAAACGTTAATAAACGTACGAAACAAATCCAAATATTTCATCTTTTTAGCGATTGAAGCCAAGCGTTTACAAATATTACGAAACAATTCCAAACATTACAAAAAAAATCCAAATGTTTCCCCTTTTTAGCGATTTTAGCCAAACATTTACAAATGTTACGAAACAAATCCAAATGTTTCACCTTTTTTTCAATTTAATTCCAAACGTTTCGCATATTTAGCAATATAAGCCAAATGTTTACAAACGCTACGAAACAAATCCAAACGTTTCTCCTTTTTAGCGATTTAAGCCAAACGTTTCCAAACGTTACGAAGTAAATCCAAACGTTTCACCTTTTTAGCGATTTAAGCCAAAAGTTTACAAACGTTACGAAACCATTCCAAACGTTTTCACCTTTTTAGTGATTTAAGCCAAATTTTTACAAGCGGTACTAAACTAATTCAAATGTTTAAAACGTTATGAAACCTGTTTTAGCAATTTAAGCCAAACGTATACAAACGTTACGAAACAAATCTAAATGTTCCAAACATTTCATCTTTTTAGCGATTTAAGCCAAATGTTTACAAACGCTACGAAACAAATCTAAGCGTTTCACCTTTTTATAAATTTAAACCAAATTTACAAACGTTACGAAACAAAACAAAAGGTTTCATCTTTTTAGCGATTTAAGCCAAACGTTTACAAACGTTACAAAACAAATCGAAACGGTTCACCTTTTTAGCGATTTAAGCCAAACGTTTAAAAACGTTTCGAAACAAATCCTGACATTTCATCTTTTTAGCAATTTAAATTCAAACATTTGACCATTTAATTGATTTAAGCCAAACGTTTCGCCTTTTTAGAAATTTAAGCCAAACGTTTACAAATGTTTCGAAACAAATCCAAAAGTTTCACCTTTTTAGCGATTTAAGCAAAATGTTTCACCTATTTAGCGATTTAAGCCAAACGTTTACAAACGTAACGAAACAAATCCAAATGTTTCACCTTTTTAGGGATTTAAGCCAAACGTTTCCAAACGTTACGAAACAAATCCAAACGTTTCACCTTTTTAGCGATTTAAGCCAAACGTTTACAAACGGCACGAAAAATTCCAAACGTTTCACCTTTTTAACGATTTCAGCGAAATGTTTATAAGCGTTACGAAACTAATTCAAACTTTTTAAAACGTTATGAAACCCATTCTAGCAATTTAAGCTGAACGTATACAAAAGTTACGAAATAAATCCAAACATTTCACCTTTTTAGAGATTTAAAACAAACGTTTACAAACGTTACGAAACAAATCTAAACATTTCACCTTTTTAGAGATTTAAAACAAACGTTTACAAACATTACGAAACAAATTCAAACGTTTCGCCTTTTTACCGATTTAAGCCAAATGTTTACAAACGTTACGAAACAAAACCAAACGTTTCACCTTTTTAGCAATTTAAGCCCAACTTTTACAGACGTTACGAAACAAATCCAAATGTTTCACCTTTTTAGCGATTTAAGCCAACATTTACAAACGTTACGAAACAAATCCAAACGTTTCCCCTTTTTAGCAATTTAAGCCAAACGTTTACAAACGTTACGAAACTGTAATACCCCAAAATATTTAAGTATTTAATTGGACCATGTGTCCAGTTCTTATTCGCCGGGGTGACGATATCGGAAATAATTTCCAAGAAATTAAAGTAAATAAGCCTTTAGTAGGTCGGTCTTGGGAAAGTAATTATGCGGAATTTAATATTATATTCCAATTCTAAAGTTTGAATTTTAATTAAAAGGAAAAATGTCAAGAAAAGCCCCAAACTAGAGTTCAGGGACTAAAGTGGTACTTTAACCAGTTAAGTCCTGAAAAGGGAAATTATTTCGCCAAGGTCCACAAAATGTTTTATAGTATATGTGATAAAAGTTTCGGGTCAATCGGAGACTTTTTAAAATTTGGACGCGGATGGGTTTTGACCTAAATTGTAATTTTTGAAAAGTTCAAGGACCAATTGTAAATAAGCCAATTAAGCCTCCAGAATAGCAATTGAAAGATTATTGACGGAAAGTAATAATCTTGTGTTAGTATTATTTATTGGAATATAAATAATACGTAAGTAATTGAGTTATAGTGACTATTAACCATTTGGTTAAATAGAAAGTATAAAAGAGAAATGATTTGAGTTAAAGAAATGAAGGATGAAAGTGGATAATTAACCAAATATACATATATATGTTGATCATTCAAAGAATGATCCAGAAGAATGAAAGGAGCAACAATGAAGGAGAGATATCGACGATCAACTTCGATCCATCGCCATTTCTCGTCCAAATCGCGTGTTCTTTATATCGATTTGTTCAGAATTCGATTCTCTATCTACAACGGGCATCAAATCAAGGTAAGCTTGACGTTTTGGTTTAAGGTTTCGAGCGGTTTTATCGTTTTAACGATTTTGGATTTGAATTCGATGTATTAAGCTTGAATCCTATATCTTTGATGTTGTTAAGCAATGGGGGATTGATTTGGAATGTTGTAGCACGTCGGAAAGCCCAGAAAACTGGATTTCCAAGGTTGTGCACGTGGTGCACGAACGTGCACCAGCAAAAATGCACGAACGTGCACCAGCATAGTGCACGAACGTGCATATGAATAGTGATGCACGAACGTGCACAAAAGTGCGAGAACGTGCATATGAACAGTGTTTCATACCCTTTCACGTATTATTATTATCGTTATAAAAGTTATTTTCATACCCTATTAGTATTATTATCAATACATCGCATGTATACGATTTGCTTGCATGAGATGTTATGTTTGATGAATTGAATTATATGAATGCCATTATATTCATTGTTTTGAATATGAGTAGCTAGTATGAGATCTATAGAAATCAATTACCTATTGAGTGTCAATGGGCTATGAGATTACCAGTGAGTCAATCTAGTATAATTAGAGTGTTGTGATGATATAAGAATACGCTTGATCACGAGAATTTGAATAAGAGTGCGATATGAGAGTGAACTCGGTTAAAATAACCTGAGCCCCACGTGAGTGGACTCGGTTAAAGTAACCTGATCCCCGTATCCAGTGGGTTGGACCCACCAGTGGGTTGGACCCACCAGTGAGTTGGACTCACACTTTGGAATTAAGAGATTGGTCGCGACTGACGTGGTTGAGTGTAAACACTCCCGGGTCGGACAATTTGGATCAAGTTGATTCGATTATATACGTTAAGCAAATCAAGGATTAGAGTTTCGATAGAGTTTGTTATTTAGGAATGTTTGCTCTGTGCTTATATCATGTATGGAATTTACATACGTATTAAGCATGTGATGCTATATTTTGATAATACCATTAGTAACTTGCAAACTCACTCAGTATTTTCCCAAATACCGACCCCTCACTCTAATGTTTGCAGGTAGTCGGAGTCGGATCAGACAAACCATCTCCATTGTGCCAGAAGTCATTGGACTTGCATAAGTATGAAATCCTAGAGCTGCAGTAGTCAGTAGGCGTAAATAGAAGATTTTTAGGAATTGGTTTCAAATAACTGATTTTCATTGTAAACTCTAATATAATATTTTAATAACTATAAATGCATTATCTAAAAGAGTTTTCCTGAAAATGTTTTATATATAATATTATACATTTAAATGAGAAAAATTATTAGTGGTTTTAGGCTTGCTAAGGGTTTCGGAGCTACCACTCGAATTCCCTAGCGCCGGTCTCGGCTCAATAATTTGGGTTGTGACAGAAACAAATCCAAGTGTTTCACCTTTTCAGCAATTTAAACCAAACGTTTAAAAACGTTACGAAAGAAATCCAAACGTCTCACTTTTATAACAATTTAAGCCAAATATTTACAAACGTTACGAAACAAATCCAAATATTTCACCTTTTTAGCCATTTAAGCCAAACGTTTACAAACGTTACAAAACAAAGAAGACGTTTCACCTTTTTTGCGATTTAAGTCAAACGTTTACAAACATTATGAAACAAAACCAAACGTTTAAAACGTTACGAAACAAATCCAAGCGTTTCACCTTTTTAGAAATTTAAGCCAAACGTTTATAAACGTTGAAAAACAAATCCAAACGTTTCACCTTTATAGCTATTTAAGTCAAACGTTTAGAAACGTTACGAAACAAAAATGTTTCACCTTTTTTGCGATGTAGGCCAAACGTTTACAAATGCGACAAAACAAATCCAAACGTTACGAAACAAAACCAAACGTTATGAAACAAATCCAATCGTTTCACCTTTTTAGCAATTTAAGCGAAACGTTTACAAACGTTAAGAAACAAATCAAAGCATTTCACCTTTTTAGAAATTTAAGCAAAACGTTTACAAACGTTACCAAACTAATCTAAATGTGTCACCTTTTTAGCGATTTAATCCGAATTTATAAATGATACGAAACAAAACCAAACATTTCACCTTTTTAGCAATTTGAGCCAAACGTTTACAAACATTACAAAACAAATCCAAACGTTTCCCCATTTTAGGGATTTAAGCCAAAAGTTTAAAACATTACGAAACAAATCCAAACATTTCACCTTTTAAGCGAGTTATTCCAAACGTTATACAAACGTTACGAAACAAATCCAAACGTTTTACCTTTTTAGCGATTGAAGCCAAATGTTTACAAATGTTATGAAACAAATTTAAACGTTTCCCCTTTTTAGCGATTTAAGCCAAACGTTTACAAATGTTACGAAAAAAATCCAAACGTTTTCCCATTTTAGCGATTTAAGCCAAACGTTTACAAACGTCTCGAAACAAATCCAAACGTCTCTGGTTTTTTGAGTCAGATGCCAGAGAGATTTGCACGTTACGGTGGCGTGCGTGGGCATGTCCAGGACTCTATTCCTCTGTTCTATATGACGCATTTTTTTGCGCCTGCTGACTGTACCCATGTGAGTATTTCCCTTTTCTGTTCTTTTGTTCTGAGGGCCCGTTTTCCCTGTTTAGACTGAGCGTCTTCTACTGGTTTTCAGGTGCCGGTGTCTTACGTGGCTCAGTTGGCCGATGCTGCTTACTACTGGCATGATCGCTTGTGCATGTTTCTACATAAATGAGGGTAAAAATAAATATGCAATATTTATATCCTATATGTATGCATGTATGCAATCCTATAGCTCTGACTGCTCTCTGGTTTCTTCTGTAGTTGTGCATTGACGATCTGAAGGAGCAGGTGCGTCTGACATGGCTGGGTCCGGCTGACAGTGACATCCCTCCTGGGTTCTCAGGCGGTGGAGGTGGACTTCGTGCTGGTAATCGTGGGCGTGGAGCCCGTGGTAGTTGAGGATCTGACATCCGGGGAGGTCGTGGAGACTTCGCTTCGTGTTTTGGTGGAGAGCAGTCCGGGCGCTATTCTTTTGACACGCCCTCTGGGTGCCGTTACAGAGACTTAGAGACCTTAGAGCAGGATTTGGACTCTGATAGTTAGGCTTGTATTGTATGTTTGTTACGTTTTGAACGTTTGCTTTTATTGATGATTGTGTAGGTTGTCGTAATATTTTGTACATTCGGCGTTCTGGACGTTTTATTTTCATAGCTCTGTTTTATTTGCCGTGTTTGTGTTATCCTTTTCTGGCCTCTCTGTTTCTGCTTCTGGTTTCTGGTTGATGGAGACCTGATGCCTCCGGTTCGCTGGTGGAGACCTGATGCCCCCAGTTTCTTCTGCTGGTGGTGGAGACCTGATGCCCCCGGTTCTCCCTGTTTCCGTTTCTAGTTTCTGACTGGTAGAGACCTGATGTCCCCGGGTTCTTCTGCTAGTGGAGAATCTGATGCCCCCGGTTCTCTTGCTGGTGGAGACGTGATGCCCCCGGTTCTCTACTGATGGAGACATCATGCCCCCGTTTCTTCTGCTGGTGGAGACCTGATGCCCCAGATATCTGGCTGGTGGAGACCTTATGCCCCCGGTTCTCTACTAATGGAGACATGATGCCCCCATTTCTTCTACTCGTGGAGACCTAATGCCCCTTGATCTCTGGCTGGTGGAGACTTGATGCCCCAGGTTCTGCCGCTGATGGTGGCCCGATTCCTCCGGTTCTCTAACTGATGGAGACCTGATGCCCCCATTTCTCTGGCTGGTGGAGACCTGATGCCCCTGTTACTCTGGCAGGTGGAGACCTGATGCCCCCGGTTCTCTACTGATGGAGACTGGTGCCCCCGTTTTTTCTGCTGGTGGAGACCTGATGCCCCCGTTTCTCTTGTTGGTGGAGACCTGATGCCCCCGGTTTTCTAGGCAAATGGGACTAGTGCATGTGACTTCCGGTTGTGGCGAGGCTAGCGCCCGTTGTTTCTGTAGGACGGGGACCTTAAATCTCCTAAATCTCCGGATGAGGAATTCTTCTGTTCCTTCTGTTTAGCTAGGGTAGTATTCTGCTTGCTATTGGAGGACTTTGATGCCCCATGTTATCAGATTTTCGTCTCTGGGTAGCGGAGGCTTGTTGCCTATTTGTAATTTATCTAGAGGTAGAGGCCTGTGAGGGTTATGGTGATCCGCGTTGGTCGGACTCCGTCTTCGGGTGTCGTAGGCATAATGCCTATTCTTACTATTTCTTTTGGGCGTGATCCTGGTGTTTGATTACATTTGAAGGTACCGGCATTGAGGCTGTTGTTTCTCGTGTTTCCGGAGCTGATTCATGAAGGTAGTTGTCTGGAGGTTGTTGTTTCTTATGTTTCCAGAGCCCAATTTTTCGAAAATCGGCCCAATTTTTTGCTTATCCTATTTTCTTGTGGGGTGGGTTCTGCTCCCTACGTCGTGTGGGCTCTGATTCTTGCATCGTACTCTTTGTTTCCCCCTCATCGGAGCGTTCAGTTTTCCGGTTTGGGGAATTTCTGGGGCAAGAGTTTGGAAACCCGTCTTATTTCTTGGAGGAAGGCCCGATGCCTTTTCTGCATACTTCTGGAGTAAGGAGGAGGAAGTCTGTCTCGTTTCTGGAGGAATAATCGACGCCTTTTTAGCATACTTTCGGAGTAAGGAGGCGGAAGCCCGTCTGGCTACTTCTGATAATAAGGCCACGTTGTCTGTTCCATAGTGGAATGTTTGGTGCTTGTTGTGAGGACTTCGATATCCATTGATTCTGGGATGAAGAATGTGATTCCCTATGTCATATGGGATAAGGGTTCTGATGTCCCCTTGAGATTCTGGGATTCCGTCTTAGGATAGCGATGACATGTCTGCATGAAGCCTATTGAGAGGAATCTGACGTCTACTGTCATCTGGATTTCCATCTCCGGATAGAAAAGGCATATTGCGTGTCTGTGTCTTTTTGGTAGTATAGAGACTTGGAGTCTGCTCTGGAAGCCTTGATGCCTCCTGCTATTTGGATGTCCTTCGTAGGACGGTAGAGGCATAGCCCTAAGTTGAGTATGAGGCCTGAAACTTGTGATGAGGGTTTTGATTCCCCCTGTTATCCAGATTCTTGAGGTGTATCTTGCTTATGGGAGCTTCTAGGCCTGCTCGTGACGTCCAAATTTGCGAAAATTGGCCCCATGTTTCATTTTCTTGAGCTTGTCTATTGTAGAGTCAATGTTACCCCCTTACTGAAGCATTCAGTTTTTTGGTGGAGGACTGGATATTTCAATGAAGAGTCTTGCTCTTGCTTCGCTCAATCTGGCTCCTATAATCTAGACTTTGGATAGATCGATCTGTGATTTCCATGATAGTTTATGCGCATTTTAACAATTACATGGCGCTACTTGGAAATGTATTTGATTATTATTATCATTTCATTATTATCCACTATCTCAAAGATTGTGCTTTAAAATTTATGGTCGTTTGTCTGTCCTTTTTAGGTACTTGTGCTGGTCAATAATCATGGCATGCATGCTTGATAAGAGATCTATATCGCCAACTCATTGAATAACCGGTACAATTGAGATACTTTCTGTTTCAAAACGCCATACCCCTGTCGTCAATTAGTCCTTGCGGATTTTCTGGATTTGACTATTTTTATGAGCGTCTTATGCGGCTCGCAGGCGTCCAGAGGAGGTCTAGTAGCGCACTCCTTCTTCCACTCTTTAGATCGTCCCGCTCTCGTAGATAGGTGGGCTGCTGCTTGGTTGTGGACTTCTTTGTTGGTGGTGATTCCTATCCGAGCTAGACGTCCGTTCTAATGTGTGCCTCTACTGCTGGATGCCTTTGAGTCGTGTAAGCCTTCCGGTTTGTGGCAAAATCTTTTTATGCCAAGAGACCTATGAGAGATCTCTTGTGGGTGCTACCCCGCAAGCCGCTATCCCATTAAGATAGCTATCCGGTTTTTCTTATAATTTAGGAGTAAAGTCTCTTGCGACATAATTATCTCTAGATGTTATTCACTTCTTTGTACCGGTTATTGAATGAGCTAACTACATAGCTCGATCTCATCAATGCATGCATATATGGCTATTAAGAAAAACATGTCTGCCAGGCAAGACATCACATAAATGAGCATAATAGAATTCATCACTGACTCTGGAATTTTAATCAAATACAAAGTTTGAAAATAATTAAGTGCAGAGAAAGCATTGTAAATAGGTCTCCTAGGGTTTGAGACTTGGGATGGGTCCCTGTATCCGTCTTGCTGGAAATGCGTTCGATCCGGGCGCTAATTCCTCTTGCTTCTGATGCTTGGTCTCTTTTTGAGGTCGACGTGGGCGTTGAGTGTGTAGTTGAGCTTTTCCAAAAGTTCTGCTGCTTTCTTCGTCTGTTTTGGAAATAGTTGGAACCCTTTGTTATTCCTTTCGATTGATCTGGAAAGCTAAGAGCTCCATTCTCCCGCTTGATTGTTCCAGATAGATGGGATCCATTTTGTCCCGTCTGCTTGTCCTGGATAGATTTAACCCTCGCCGTCTCGCTTTGCTATTCTGGGTTACTGAAACTTCCGCTGTTCCATTTTGGTTGTTCTGGAAAGCGGAAACCTCCTTCGTTTTGTCTGGTGGAAACCTTTGCCGTTCCATTTTACTGTTTTGGGTTAATGATTCTATAGTCGTGGAAGACCCATTCTAATTCTGCGGGAGGCCGGAAGCCCGATCTAACTCTGTAGGAAGCCGGAAACCCATTCTGACTCTGTAGGAGTCCGGAAGCCCGTTCTGACTCTATTGTAGGCCGAAAGCTTGTTCTCATTCTATAGGAGGCCGGAAGCCTGTTCTGACTGTGTATGAGGCCGGAAGCCCGTTCTAACTGTAGGAAGCCGGAAGCCTGTTCTGACTCTATTGTAGGCCGGTAGCCTATTCTGATTCTATTGGAGGCCGAAAGCCTGTTCTGACTCTTCAGGAGGCCGGAAACCCGTTTTGATTCTTTAGGAGGCCGGAATCCCATTTTGATTCTTTAGGAGGCCAGAAGCCTGTTCTAACTGTATTCTGGGGTTGTGGACGGCCTGGTAGAAACCCCCTTCTGATCTGTCGGCTGTCTGGGTTGCTGATTCAGGAGTCGTGGTAGAACTGTTTTCTGGTATGTTGGACTGATTGCTTGAAATTCTGGATGTTGACTGGATACTCGATAGAGCAGTCAGTAGCATGGCTGAAAGACAAGGGGTTAGTGCATGATGCATGTTGCTGCATCCCCAAGGGGTTAGTATGATGGCATTTTATGGTACTGAATGCATGAGATGCATGATATGTTATGCAATGTAGAGTTAGTTTTGAACACATAGCACGTAGAAAGTTTGGCACATACAACAGTTTGATATCACGGAGACACGTTGTTCCTTCCAACCTTATTTCTCCCATATACGTGTTCCGGGCGAGGTTTATTCCTAGGTGTTTTGGTTTGGACCCTCGCACCGCAATGCAATAGTCGGCGTTCCTGCAAACATCTCTCTTCTAGCAATTCTAAAGCAGATAGACAGCATTTGTCGATATAATGACTTTAAATCCCTTTCTAGAAGGGGTTTGAAAACAGGAAGGGTGGACGTGGAAGTCCGTTTTGAAATTTGGAATTTGATTTAGCCTAGCGGCTGTATCTAGCGAAAAGGAGTTTTCACTAGACTGGTTATTAGAGGTTCGATTAAGCGAAGGTGTATCACTTAATCGAATTTGTTTCTTTAAGGTCTGGCCTAACTAGAAGTTTTGAAAATCTTGTTTTGAAACTGGAAAATTTGGTAGGCTAGACCTAAGACTAAGATTGAACTTGGTAGTTTTTGAAACACTAGATTTAGAATCTTTACATTGACAGTTATGCCTCAAATACAATCATTATATTGGGTATTTTCCTAGAGGGTAGAGTCATTGGGGTTTGGTAGTAATCGGTTTAAGGCTCCCACAAATAGATATACCTTTGATAGGTCTCCTCAATCACGAGTACAAACGACCGAGGTACTGGGCTATGAGTGATACTACTCCGCATAAGACGTTATGGGTAGTGGAGTGCAAAGCCAGAGCGTGAGAGCGGCTATGAGCATCGGGGCTTGATAGAGACTCCTAGAGAGTAGGTGAGAAGAGTAATTTCTAATGCAATGCAACATGTGCGAATATGTCTGGAAATTAAAGCCGGTGATCGATAAGGTGCAAGCCGTGCGGCTTAGGTCCATGGCAACCGTTTTTGAAAACAATTATGAAAACCTTTTTATGTTTATGTTTTAAAAACCGTTGTTTTAATCCCCAGTGGAGTCGCCACTGTGAACGGAGCGGGGTTCGGGGGCCGCTCGCCTAAGGCTTATGGCTGACTTTTCGATCGGGACATGGTTTAAAAATGGAGTCGCCACCTAGTTCAAGTAGGAAATGCCTTTAAACCGACTAGATAGCCTTACTCGCCTCCGGTAAGACAATCGTGCATCGGACCAAAGACTAGGGTTCGTGGACCTCCCCGAGACTCTTGTGCTTGGCTTATCTGTTATCGGCTTTATTTTCTGGACATATTCATTTTTATCTCATCTCAACAATATATGCAGTTCACAGGATATGAAAGCTGTAAATAAACATGTATGAAAGCAGTAAACACGTTTGACGCGCATATGACTGGATATTGACTGGCATTTACACCGCAATGGGATTTATTAAGGATTCAATTACTTTAATAATTGACGGGCAGCAGTTTATCCTTCATATTTTCGAATCAGACCTATCGATAGTTTTGGAAGAATGGGAGGATAATTCTTCATCGGACTCTTCTGATGTTTCGGGTAGCGTCAAAAAATCAGTTTCAATCAAGGACTGTCGAGAAGATCTTGTTACGGCTGAAACAGTGGAGGTTCTTCCAGCTCGTGTGGGTTCAGTAGTGTCATCGCCTGTTTTCCATCTACAATCAGCTTCTCATCAGAATTCTGATGGAGCAGTGGTAGGAAAAACTGACAATTCAAACGCTAATGTGAGTGTTTCTTCGGACCAGACGCCGGTTTCATTCAAGGGTTTTATATAGCAGAAGCGCAAGACCAAAAGAATTGATTATTCAGGTCTAGTTTGTTCAACTCAGTCAGCCAGCCCGGACTCATCTTTCTCAAACAGCCACATCAGAAACATGAATGTAATGATCTCAGCTACAGCAGACAAAATTAAAAAGGATATTGAAGATCGCAACACTTGGCAAGTTGGATTGCAATTGGGGTTATTTTCACCAGATCAAGAAGAAGGAATTGTCCAACTTCTTTCGCAGGGGATTGCTTCGGAGGTGTAGCAATTTGTTTGCTGCTTCTTCAATCCAGGTTTTAAGCATTTTTAATGTCTTACAACTTTAATTTCGTTTCTTGGAATTGTCGAGGGGGGTTATCTTTTGTCCGTAAAAAACGTTTTATTCGTTCGTTGGTGTCTTCTAATAATATTTCTTTGTTGGGTCTTATTGAAACAAAAAAACAGGTGTTTGATGATTTTAGCATTCGATTCTTGTGGCCTCACTTGGACTTTGATTACTGTTTTGTTCCATCTACTGGTGCTTCAGGTGGTCTGTTATGTGTTTGGAACTCAAAGTCTATTTCTCCGACGAGGATTGTTAAACCTAATAGATGGATTAGTTTGGACTTTATCTGGAGTGGTCTGAATGTTAGATTTATTTTGGTTTATGCTAGCAATTGTCCAAGAGAGCGAGCTTTGATGTGGGCTGATATTCTTCCGGAACTTAGTCTGGATTTTATTTGTATTGTTGTTGGCAATTTTAATGAGATTCTGCACCCTTCGGAACGCTTTAATTGTACGGAGTTCTCCTCGTCTATGTTGGAATTTTCAGATTTTATCTCTAATTCTAACTTGATAGAAGCTTCTTTACAAGGCAGATTATTTACATGGCAGAACAGTATAGCTAGATCAAAAATAGACAGATGCTTTTTATCTTCTCCTGGTTTTTCATCCTGGCCGAATCACATATTGAAAGCCTTGCCTAGATTATATTCGTAATCACGTCCATATACTTTTCAGCTCGGAATTGAAAACTGACTGGGGTCCTAAACCGTTCAAATCCATTAATGCTTGGTGGAGTCACAAAGAATTCAGTTCTTTTGTTGAGAATTCTTGGATTTCTATCACCCTTAGGCAACCTAGTGCGAATTTGGTGTTCAAGCTGAAGGAATTTCGTACATTGTTGAAAGCTTGGAACACGGACATATTTGGCAATCTGGATACTCGTCTTGCTGATGTGCAGGCAGCAATTGTTGACATGGAAACAGGCTCGGATTTTCATAGCCTTTCTGTAGCAGACGGTACTAGGCTCGCAGACCTTCGCATCGAGTTCAATCGGATTTCTAAGCATCTAGAGTCTCTTAGGCATCAGAATTCGAGACTTAACTGGAATTTAAACGGAGACATAAATACAAAATACTTCCATACGGTGGCTTCAATGCATTCGAAAAGTAATTTGATTTCTGAATTTCTTATTGATGGTGTTTTGTATTCTTATCCTGCAGATATTAAACAGATGGTCCATTCTTATTATAAGAATCTGTTTAAAAGGACATTTTCTATTCGATTCTCTTTGAATAGTCTTCCTATCAAGTCACTTTCTGACTTGCAGGCTGCTTCAATCTCGATTCCCTTCTCTGAGAAGGAGATTTTTTCACTCTTATGAGTTGCGATGACAATAAAGCTCCGGACGGATTTAATTATTTTCTCTACAAAAAAGCTTGCAAGACGTTCAAGAATGATTTCATTGGCCTATTCGGGAATTTTTATAATTCAGCAGCTTTTCCGATTGGCATTAATACGACTTTTATTGTTTTGATTCCTAAATTTCAGGGTGCGATGGACATCAAAGGTTTTCGACAAATTAGCTTGATCAATGGAGTTTTTAAGCTTATATCGAAGGCTCTAGCTAATAGACTTTCTCCAGTTCTTCCTCTGGTCATCTCTTAAAATCAGTTTGGGTTCATTAAAGGGAGGAGTATACACGATTGTCATATGATTGCGTCGGAGATTATTCACCTTATTAAACGGCGGAAGGAACAAGCTTTTCTTATAAAGCTTGATTTTAAAAAGGCCTTTGATTCAATCTCTTAGCAATTTATTCTGCAGATGTTAAAGAAAGTGAATTTTGATAACAAATGGAATAGTTGGATTTCTTCGTGCTTTGACTCTGCTCAACTATCTATTCTTCTGAATGGCTGCCCTACAGAAAATAATTTCATGGAAAAAGGAGTCCGTCAAGGCGATCCTATTTCTCCTATGCTTTTCGTTTTAGCGGTGAAAAGTCTGCGTGCAATTTTTGCTAAAGCTTATAATATGGGGATGTTGTCTGATATTCAGATTGATGGCCTAGTTGAGGATCTTTCCATTCTTCAATTCGCAGATGACACTCTCTTGTTCGTGCCTTGTGATTTGAGAATGATTGAAATTCTTCTTCGTATCCTGCGTTGCTTTGAATTTATCTCAGGTTTGAAAATTAATTACCAAAAGTCGTCGATTATTGGAATTAATGTTGATGCAGTTACTATCTCTCAAGCTTCAGACATCCTTAAGTGCAAAATAGATGAGTTGCCAATCACTTATCTAGGACTTCCGTTGTCGGATAGAGCTGTTGGCTCTAAACTGTGGAATCCGGTTATTTCGAATTTCTCAGTTCAGTTGTCTACTTGGAGAGGTAATTTTTTTGTCTCCTGCGGGGAGATTAACTCTTATTAAGTCAGTCCTGTGTAGTCTTTCTGTTTATTTCCTTTGCACTTTTCGCATCCCTCAGTCTGTGGTTGTTTCTTTGGAGCGGATAATGCATAGATTTTTGTGGACTGGGAATTCTAATAGCAAAGGTTTCAGTAAAGTGGCTTGGTCAGACGTCTGCATTCCTTACTCTTCAGGCGGCCTTAATATCACTCCTTTGCGCATTAAGAATCAGTGTCTGTTAATGAAGTGGATTTGGAAATTAATAGCTTCTGACAGGAACTCGATTTGGTTTGCTGTTATTTCTAGTAGCTATTCTTTTATTTCCGGGTTTGATATTGAATCAGTTAATTCAATTCATCTTTCTCATATTTGGAAAGGAATTATTATTTCTTGTGTTAAAAACAGTGATCTTTGGAATTGTTTCAAGGAAGCAGCGGTAATGGTTTTGGGAGATGGAAACAACATTCGTTTTTGGCAGGATAAATGGACGTCGGCTCTACTCAATCTCTCTTTTCCTGATATGTTTCTTCTCTGTCGTAATAAGGAAGCTACTGTTTCTGCAGTTTATAACTCGGCAACTCTGCAGTTCACGGGTTTCTCCTGGAATCGTCGGCGTTGCCTTGGTGAATAGCAGCGATTCTCAGATCTGTTGCAGCTGCTACCTCAAGGAGCAGCTCTTCGTTCTTGTTTTGATAAGCCAACTTGGTGCAATGATCAGCAGTACACTTCTGCTTCAATGATTCAGCTGCTGAATTTAAAATATTACAATACATCTACTTCTTTTCTGTTGCAGCGCATTTGGAAAGAAAGGTTCCTCCGCGGATTCAATTTTTTGTTTGGTTGTTAGCTAGAGATCGAATCTCTTCCAAGGCTAATTTAGTTAGAATACGGGGATTTGGTTTTTTGCTCGACTTGCTCAATGGAAGAATCGGGTATTCATATTATTTTTCACTGCAAATTTGCTTGGCTATTTTGGTCGACTTTTCTTTATAATTGCAATGTTAGTTAGGTGGCGCCGGGAACTTTGGACGATTTTTTCATTTAATGGGTTTCCGCCATTCCAAACTAGAGGCATCGCAAGCTTTGGAAGCTTTTTTGGTTCTATGGAGTTTGGCATCTTTGGAAGGCTAGAAACAGACGTTTATTTGATAAGGTAACAGTGGATGCTACGTCTTTGATTTATCTGATAATCTACAAAGCAGTGGAGTTTCATAGGACACAAGATCATGTTTTTTCTTACTTGGGCAATGACGTCTTTAGATGTTTTGATTTCTTTTGTAACTTTTATTAGTTTTTTCTCCTGTTTCTGTTTGTTTACCATCCATCGTTAATGGATGAGCTAATCTACTAATCATTTATCCAAAAAAAAAGTAGCAGGTACTCCTGAACATACATCTAACCTTAGAGGTTTCTAGCAAATAGCATAAGTCTGGCTGGTCTGGATTGATTACATGCACAAAGCCTAAAACCGGATGTATAAATGTGATTGATTGATTTTATTAATGTGAGTCTTGAAAAACCTATACAATCATTTATACTTTTTCGTATTAGTCTTACGATGTCTAAGTGATGGGCTGGACTTGCATTAATGGGCAATTTTAGGTGATAAGTCCTTTAACCGGTTATTATTTGATTTGGATGCTTTTGGAAAGCAGTAAACAGTGTTGGCATGCTCAGGGGCAGTTGGATATACATACAAGGTTAGGAATACTTTTAAACCTCGTTGACTTTGAGTGCCTGGGACTCGCGCGGGTTTTGACCATCTATCTGGTCAGAATGGGCTCTCAAGTAGATCACGAGAGTTTTGCATCTTGTCGATCCGGTTCTACTGATTTTGTCCGGAGTCAATTCTGAGTTTGGGTTAGCCCGGAATCGGCTCTAGAAGTTGCTGGTTTGCTGGGCCTCAGGCTCGTGGGCCCGGTTTATACACTATGTTATATATTGGGACTTTTGAGTACGTTTTACATCCGTTCTGACCCGTTACAATACAAAATATTATTCTACACTAAACTCGCTAGGTCTGGGATCAAACTGGGCCTGATTTGGAGTCCGGATGGGCCTGGAAACGCGTTTTGAAGTTTGGACCGAAATCTGGAAGATCTGGGAAGCGAATCTGGGATTTGGTGAAGGAAATAGTGTCGGTGCCGGCAGGATAAGGAAGCGGCGGCGCCGGTTCATTGTGGCAGCGCCGTCGGTTGCAGTGGCCGCGTCGGTAGTTCGTCGACAGCAGTTCTAGGATTTTGTTTTGCTCCGTTCTCACTCGTTTTAGCTCTGTTTTTCATGCAAAAGTAGTCAAAACCGCATAAAATCAAACAAGGAATCCGAAAAACACATATTCAGAGTGTTTTAAGCTCATCTAGACGAATTTATTTTTCTGGGCAGCAACTCGTTTTTTTTTAAGTTTTCATGTCTAAACTAGCTAAGATCTCCTAAAAACATGCATTCTTAGAGCTCTAAATTAACTAGAATTATATATTTGAGCTTAAACATGATTAATTACAGCAATTTAACATGTCTATCATCGAATTTTATGGCAATTATTGAAAGCATCGGATTGATTAATTAAAGCTACTTTAGTGACAAATAAGCAAATAATCTAATCATGCAACCTAAGATAAATGACAGCAATTATGGCAATCATATATGCAACGGCAAAATCAAATGAATTATGATAGGGGGTCCTCAGAAGTACCGTTTTGAGTCCTTGGCTCGTTTACTGGCGAAGTGGATGCGGAATCCAACTTCGAATCTGTGCAGGGGTTGTGTTCTTGGAGAATCAAAGCGTATTAGGTGTTTTCAGGACTGGATTTTTTCTATGTGTGTGTGATGGCCGAATTTTCTGGTCTATTTTTAGGTTTTGTGTGCCACCCTTAGCCAGGCTGGCTTAAGGCTGTATTTATAGTGATTAAGGGTGACCTAGGGTTTCTTAGTATCTTCTAGAACATTCTAGAATATTCTAGGGTGAAAGTGAGTGAAGTGATAAGTTTTTAGGTGTTAAGATTAGCCTTAAACTCTATCTTTTTGATTAAATTCGGATTTAAAATTGGCGGCTAAGTAAAAGATTGCTAAAAGTCTGTTTTAGTGCCCGAAAGTGTTAAAAAAGGTTCCTCAGGCCCTATAGGTTTGGTTAAGGTCAATTTCAGTCCGTCAAACTTGCAAATTGGCCCATAAACTTCTATGGAAATTAGTCAAATTTCTAGACTTACATTACAATCTCTTTGGATTTTTATGGGCTATTTACGCCTAATTAAGTTTTAATCCTCCAAGTTTGTAACTGTGCACATATTATGCCTGTTTAGATTCCAGCAAGCAAATCGAAAGATCGTCACCCGGACAAATTTCTTTGGAAATCATCATTGGACGCTTCAGTTCCTTATCACTTTTTTACCTGTCCGAAGAATATGTGTCTACAACGTTACAAAAGAAATGCAAATGTTTCACCTTTCTAGCCATTTAAGCCAAACGTTTACAAACGTTACGAAACAAATCCAAATGTTTCATCTTTTTAGCGATTTAAGACAAACGTTTCACCTTTTTAGCGATTTAAGCCAAACGTTTCACCTTTTTAGCGATTTAAACCAAACGTTTACAAACGTTACGAAACAAATCCAAACGTTTCACCTTTTTAGCGATTTAAGCCAAACGTTTACAAACGTTACGAAACAAATACAAACGTTTCCCCTTTTTAGCGATTGAAGTCAAACGTTTACAAATATTACGAAACAAATCCAAACGTTACAAAACAAATCCAAACGTTTCACCTTTTTAGTAATTTAAGCCAAACGTTTACAAACGTTACGAAACACATCCAAACGTTTAACCTTTTTAGAAATTTAAATCCAAACGTTTCACCTTTTTAGCGATTTAAGCCAAACGTTTACAAATGTTACGAAACAAATCCAAACATTTCACCTTTATAGCAATTTAAGCCAAACGTTTCACCTTTTTAGCAATTTAAGCCAAACGTTTGCAATCATTACGAAACAAATCCAAACGTTCCACCTTTTTAGCAATTTAAGCCAAACATTTACAAACGTTACGAAATAAATCCAAACGTTTCATCTTATTAGAAATTTAAGCAAAAAATTTACAAATGTTACGAAACTAATCCAAACGTTTAAAACATTAGGAAACTAATTTTAGCAATTTAAACCAAACATTGACAAAAGTTACGAAACAAATCCATACGTTTCCACTTTTTAGCGATTTAAAACAAACGTTTACAAACATTATGAAACAAATCCAAACGTTTCACCTTTTTAGCGATTTAAGCCAAACGTTTACAAACGTTACGAAACAAAACCAAACGTTTCACTTTTTTAGCAATATAAGCCAAACGTTTACAGACGTTATGAAACAAATCCAAACTTTCACCTCTTTAGCGATTTAATCCAAACGTTTACAAACGTTACAAAGTAAATCCAAACGTTTCACCTTTTCAGCGCTTTTAGCCAAACATTTACAAACGTTATGAAATAAATCGAAACATTTCTCCTTTTTAGAATTTAAGCCAAACCTTTACAAACATTACGAAACAAATCCAAACGTTTCACCTTTTTAGCGATTTAAGCCAAACGTTTTCAAACGTTATGAAATAAATCCAAGCGTTTTACCATTTTAGCAATTTATGCCAAACGTTTACAAACGTTACGAAACAAATCCAAACGTTTCACCTTTTTAGCGATCTAAGTCAAACGTTTACAAACGTTACAAAACAAATCCTAATGTTTCCCCATTTTAGCGATTTAAGCCAAATGTTTAAAACGTTACGAAACAAATCCAAACTTTTCACCCTTTTAGCGATTTAAGCCAAATGTTTACAAATGTTACGAAACAAATCCAAACATATCAACTTTTTAGCGATTGAAGCCAAACGTTTAAAAAATATTACGAAACAAATCCAAACGTTTCACCTTTTTAGCAATTTAAGCAAAAAGTTTTCAAACGTTACGAAACGAATCCAAACGTTTCACCTTTTTAGCGATTTAAGCCAAACGTTTACAAACATTACGAAACAATACCAATCGTTTACAAACGTTACGAAACAAATCCAAACTTTTCACCTTATTAGCAATTTAGCCAAACGTTTACAAACGTTACGAAACAAATCCAAACGTTTCCCTTTTTTAGCGATTTAAGCCGAACGTTTACAAACGTTACGAAACAAAACCGAACGTTTCACCTTTTTAGCTATTTAAGCTAAACATTAACAATTGTTACAAAACAAAACCAAGCATTTCACCTTTTTAGCGATTTAAGCCGAACGTTTACAAACGTTACGAAACAAATCCAAACGTGTCACCTCTTTAGCGATTTAAGCCAAATGTTTACAAACACTACGAAATAAATCCAAGCGTTTCATATTTTTAGCAATTTAAACCAAACGATACGAAACAAAGCGAAATGTTTCACCTTTTAAGCGATTTAAGCCAATCGTTTACAAACGTTACAAAAACAAATCCAAACGTTTCACCTTTCTAACGATTTAAGCCAAACGTTTACAAACGTTACCAAACAAATCCAAACGTTTCACCTTTTTACCAATTCAAATCCCAACGTTTCACCTTTTTAGCGACTTAAGCCAAACATTTACAAACATTACGAAATAAATCAAACGTTTCACCTTTTTTGCGATTTAAGCCAAACGTTTATAATCGTAACGAAACAAAACCAAACGTTACGAAACAAATCCAAATGTTTCACATTTTTAGAGATTTAAGCCAAACGTTTACAAACATTACGAAACAATACCAATCGTTTACAAACGTTACAAAATAAATCCAAACGTTTCCCCTTTTTGGCTATTTAAGCCAAACATTAACAATTGTTACAAAAAAAAAAACCAAGCGTTTCACCTTTTTAGCGATTTAAGCCGAACGTTTACAAACGTTACGAAACAAATCCAAACGTTTCACCGTTTTAGCTATTTAAGCCAAATGTTTACAAACACTACGAAATAAATCCAAGCATTTCACGTTTTTAGTAATTTAAACCAAACGTTACAAAACAAAACCAAACGTTTCACCTTTTTAGCGATTTAAGCCAAACGTTTACAAACATTAAAAAAACAATTCCAAACGTTTCACCTTTCCAGCGATTTAAGCCAAACGTTTACAAACGTTACCAAACAAATCCAAACGTTTCACATTTTTAGCAATTTAAATACAAACGTTTCACCTTTTTAGCGATTTAAGCCAAACAGTTACAAACGTTACGAAACAAATCCAAAACGTTTAACCTTATTAGCGATTTAAGCCAAACATTTACAAACGTTACGAAACAAAACCAAACGTTTAAAACGTTACAAAACAAATCCAAACGTTTCGCATTTTTAGCGATTTTAGCCAAATGTTTACAAACATTACGAAACAATATCAATAGTTTACAAATGTTACGAAATAAATCCAAACGTTTCCCCTTTTTAGCAATTTAAGCCAAACGTTTACAAAAGTTACGAAACAAATCCAACCGTTTCCCCTTTTTAGCGATTTAAGCCGAACGTTTACAAACGTTACGAAACAAAACCAAACATTTCACCTTTTTAGCTATTTAAGCCAAACGTTAACAATTGTTACAAAACTAAACCAAACGTTTCGCTTTTTTAGCGATTTAAGCCGAACGTTTACAAACATTACGAAACAAATCCAAACGTTTCACATTTTTAGCGATTTAAGCCAAATGTTTACAAACACTACGAAACAAATCCAAGGGTTTCCCCTTTTTAGCAATTTAAACAAAACCAAATGTTTTACCTTTTTAGCGATTTAAGCCAAACGTTTACAAACATTACGTAACAAAACCAAACGTTTCACCTTTTTAGCAATATAAGCCAAACGTTTACAGACGTTATGAAACAAATCCAAACTTTCAGCTCTTTAGCGATTTAAGCCAAATGTTTACAAACGTTACAAAGTAAATCCAAACGTTTCACCTTTTCAGCGATTTTAGCCAAATATTTACAAACGTTATGAAATAAATCGAAGCATTTCTCCTTTTTAGCGATATATGCCAAACCTTTACAAACATTACGAAACAAATCCAAATGTTTCACCTTTTTAGCGATTTAAGCCAAACATTTTCAAACGTTATGAAACAAATCCAAGCGTTTTACCATTTTAGCAATTTATGCCAAACGTTTACAAATGTTACGAAACAAATCCAAACGTTTCACCTTTTAAGCGATCTAAGTCAAACGTTTACAAACGTTACGAAACAAATCCTAATGTTTCCCCATTTTAGCGATTTAAGCCAAACGTTTAAAACGTTACGAAAAAAATCCAAACTTTTCACCCTTTTAGAGATTTAAGCCAAATGTTTACAAATGTTACGAAACAAATCCAAACATATCAACTTTTTAGCGATTGAAGCCAAACGTTTACAAATATTACGAAACAAATCCAAACGTTTCACCTTTTTAGCAATTTAAGCAAAACGTTTTCAAAAGTTACGAAACGAATCCAAACGTTTCACATTTTTAGCGATTTAAGCCAAACGTTTACAAACATTACGAAACAATACCAATCGTTTACAAACGTTACGAAACAAATCCAAACTTTTCACGTTATTAGCAATTTAAGCAAAACGTTTACAAACGTTACGAAACAAATCCAAAAACATTTCCCCTTTTTAGCGATTTAAACCGAACGTTTACAAACGTTACAAAACAAAACCGAACGTTTCACCTTTTTAGCTATTTAAGCCAAACATTAACAATTGTTACAAAACAAAACCAAGCGTTTCACCTTTTTAGAGATTTAAGCTGAATGTTTAAAAACGTTATGAAACAAATCCAAACGTGTCACCTTTTTAGCGATTTAAGCCAAATGTTTACAAACACTACGAAATAAATCAAAGCGTTTCACCTTTTTAGCAATTTAAACCAAACGTTACGAAACAAAACCAAATGTTTCACCTTTTTAGCGATTTAAGCCAATCGTTTACAAACGTTACAAAAACAAATTCAAACGTTTCACCTTTCTAACGATTTAAGCCAAACGTTTACAAACGTTACCAAACAAATCCAAATATTTTACCTTTTTAGCGATTTAAGCCAAACATTTACAAACGTTACGAAACAAATCAAACGTTTCACCTTTTTCGCGATTTAAGCCAAACATTTACAAACATTACGAAACAAAACCAAACGTTACGAAACAAATCCAAACGTTTCGTATTTTTAGCGATTTAAGCCAAACGTTTACAAACATTACGAAACAATACCAATCGTTTACAAACGTTACGAAATAAATCCAAACGTTTCCCCTTTTTAGCTATTTAAGCCAAACATTAACAATTGTTACAAAACAAAACCAAGCATTTCACCTTTTTAGCGATTTAAGCAGAACGTTTACAAACGTTACGAAACAAATCCAAACGTTTCACCTTTTTAGCGATTTAAGCCAAATGCTAACAACCAGTACGAAACAAATCCAAGCATTTCACCTTTTTAGTAATTTAAATAAAACGTTTCATCTTTTTTGCGATATAAGCCAAACCTTTACAAACGTTACAAAAACAATTCCAAATGTTTCCCCTTTCTAGCGATTTAAGCCAAACGTTTACAAACTTTACCAAATAAATCCAAACGTTTCACCTTTTTAGCGATTTAACCCAAACATTTACAAACATTACGAAACAATATCAATCGTTTACAAATGTTACGAAACAAATCCAAACGTTTCCCTTTTTTAGCGATTTAAGGCGAACGTTTACAAACGTTACGAAACAAAACCGAACGTTTCACCTTTTTAGCTATTTAAGCCAAACATTAACAATTGTTACAAAACAAAACCAAGCGTTTCACCTTTTTAGCGATTTAAGCCGAACGTTTACAAACGTTATGAAACAAATCCAAACGTGTCACCTCTTTAGCGATTTAAGCCTAATGTTTACAAACACTACGAAATAAATCCAAGCGTTTCACATTTTTAGCAATTTAAACCAAACGATACGAAAAAAAACGAAATGTTTCACCTTTTAAGCGATTTAAGCCAATCGTTTACAAACGTTACAAAAACAAATCCAAACGTTTCACCTTTCTAACGATTTAAGGCAAACGTTTACAAACGTTTCACCTTTTTACCAATTCAAATCCCAACGTTTCACCTTTTTAGCGACTTAAGCCAAACATTTACAAACGTTACGAAATAAATCAAAAGTTTCACCTTTTTCGCGATTTAAGCCAAACGTTTACAATCGTTACGAAACAAAACCAAACGTTACGAAACAAATCCAAATGTTTCACATTTTTAGCGAATTAAGCCAAACGTTTACAAACATTACGAAACAATACCAATCGTTTACAAACGTTACAAAATAAATCCAAACGTTTCCCCTTTTTGGCTATTTAAGCCAAACATTAACAATTGTTACAAAAAAAAACCAAGCGTTTCACCTTTTTAGCGATTTAAGCCGAACGTTTACAAACGTTACGAACCAAATCCAAACGTTTTAGCTATTTATGTCAAATGTTTACAAACACTACGAAACAAATCCAAGCATTTCACCTTTTTAGCGATTTAAGCCAAAGGTTTACAAACGTTACAAAAACAATTTCAAACGTTTCACCTTTCCAGCGATTTAAGCCAAACGTTTACAAACGTTACCAAACAAATCCAAACGTTTTACATTTTTAGCAATTTAAATACAAACGTTTTACCTTTTTAGCGATTTAAGCCAAACAGTTACAAACGTTACGAAACAAATCCAAAACGTTTAACCTTATTAGCGATTTAAGCCAAACGTTTACAAACGTTACGAAACAAAACCAAACGTTTAAAACGTTACAAAACAAATCCAAACGTTTCGCATTTTTAGCGATTTTAGCCAAATGTTTACAAACATTACGAAACAATATCAATAGTTTACAAATGTTACGAAATAAATCCAAACGTTTCCCCTTTTTAGCAATTTAAGCCAAACGTTTACAAAAGTTACGAAACAAATCCAACCGTTTCCCCTTTTTAGCGATTTAAGCCGAACGTTTACAAACGTTACGAAACAAAACCAAACATTTCACCTTTTTAGCTATTTAAGCCAAACGTTAACAATTGTTACAAAACTAAACCAAACGTTTCGCTTTTTTAGCGATTTAAGCCAAACGTTTACAAACATTACGAAACAAATCCAAATGTTTCACATTTTTAGCGATTTAAGCCAAATGTTTACAAACACTACGATACAAATCCAAGGGTTTGACCTTTTTAGCAATTTAAACCAATCGTTGCGAAACAAAACCAAATGTTTCACCTTTTTAGCTATTTAAGCCAAACGTTAACAATTGTTACAAAACAAAGCCAAACGTTTCACCTTTTTAGCGATATAAGCCGAACGTTTACAAACATTACGAAACAAATCCAAACGTTTCACCTTTTTAGACATTTAAGCCAAATGTTTACAAACACTACGAAACAAATCCAAGGGTTTCCCCTTTTTAGCAATTTAAACAAAACCAAATGTTTTACCTTTTTAGCGATTTAAGCCAAACCTTTACAAACATTACGAAACAAAACCAAACGTTTCCCCTTTTTAGCAATATAAGCCAAACGTTTACAGACGTTATGAAACAAATCCAAACTTTCACCTCATTAGCGATTTAAGCCAAACGTTTACAAACGTTACAAAGTAAATCCAAACGTTTCACCTTTTCAGCGATTTTAGCCAAACATTTACAAACGTTATGAAATAAATCGAAGCATTTCTCCTTTTTAGCGATTTAAGCCAAACCTTTACAAACATTACGAAACAAATCCAAATGTTTCACCTTTTAAGCGATCTAAGTCAAACGTTTACAAACGTTACGAAACAAATCCTAATGTTTCCCCATTTTAGCGATTTAAGCCAAACGTTTAAAACGTTACGAAAAAAATCCAAACTTTTCACCCTTTTAGAGATTTAAGCCAAATGTTTACAAATGTTACGAAACAAATCCAAACATATCAAATTTTTAGCGATTGAAGCCAAACGTTTACAAATATTACGAAACAAATCCAAACGTTTCACCTTTTTAGCAATTTAAGCAAAACGTTTTCAAAAGTTACGAAACGAATCCAAACGTTTCACATTTTTAGCGATTTAAGCCAAACGTTTACAAACATTACGAAACAATACCAATCGTTTACAAACGTTACGAAACAAATCCAAACTTTTCACGTTATTAGCAATTTAAGCCAAACGTTTACAAACGTTACGAAACAAATCCAAAAACATTTCCCCTTTTTAGCGATTTAAACCGAACGTTTACAAACGTTACAAAACAAAACCGAACGTTTCACCTTTTTAGCTATTTAAGCCAAACATTAACAATTGTTACAAAACAAAACCAAGCGTTTCACCTTTTTAGAGATTTAAGCTGAATGTTTAAAAACGTTATGAAACAAATCCAAACGTTTCACCTTTTTAGCGATTTAAGCCAAATGTTTACAAACACTACGAAATAAATCAAAGCGTTTCACCTTTTTAGCAATTTAAACCAAACGTTACGAAACAAAACCAAATGTTTCACCTTTTTAGCGATTTAAGCCAATCGTTTACAAACGTTACAAAAACAAATTCAAACGTTTCACCTTTCTAACGATTTAAGCCAAACGTTTACAAACGTTACCAAACAAATCCAAATATTTTACCTTTTTAGCGATTTAAGCCAAACATTTACAAACGTTACGAAACAAATCAAACGTTTCACCTTTTTCGCGATTTAAGCCAAACATTTACAAACATTACGAAACAAAACCAAACGTTACGAAACAAATCCAAACGTTTCGCATTTTTAGCGATTTAAGCCAAACGTTTACAAACATTACGAAACAATACCAATCGTTTACAAACGTTACGAAATAAATCCAAACGTTTCCCCTTTTTAGCTATTTAAGCCAAACATTAACAATTGTTACAAAACAAAACCAAGCATTTCACCTTTTTAGCGATTTAAGCAGAACGTTTACAAACGTTACGAAACAAATCCAAACGTTTCACCTTTTTAGCGATTTAAGCCAAATGCTAACAACCAGTACGAAACAAATCCAAGCATTTCACCTTTTTAGTAATTTAAATAAAACGTTTCATCTTTTTTGCGATATAAGCCAAACCTTTACAAACGTTACAAAAACAATTCCAAATGTTTCCCCTTTCTAGCGATTTAAGCCAAACGTTTACAAACTTTACCAAATAAATCCAAACGTTTCACCTTTTTAGCGATTTAACCCAAACATTTACAAACATTACGAAACAATATCAATCGTTTACAAATGTTACGAAACAAATCCAAACGTTTCCCTTTTTTAGCGATTTAAGGCGAACGTTTACAAACGTTACGAAACAAAACCGAACGTTTCACCTTTTTAGCTATTTAAGCCAAACATTAACAATTGTTACAAAACAAAACCAAGCGTTTCACCTTTTTAGCGATTTAAGCCGAACGTTTACAAACGTTATGAAACAAATCCAAACGTGTCACCTCTTTAGCGATTTAAGCCAAATGTTTACAAACACTACGAAATAAATCCAAGCATTTCACATTTTTAGCAATTTAAACCAAACGATACGAAACAAAACGAAATGTTTCACCTTTTAAGCGATTTAAGCCAATCGTTTACAAACGTTACAAAAACAAATCCAAACGTTTCACCTTTCTAACGATTTAAGCCAAACGTTTACAAACGTTTCACCTTTTTACCAATTCAAATCCCAACGTTTCACCTTTTTAGCGACTTAAGCCAAACATTTACAAACGTTACGAAATAAATCAAAAGTTTCACCTTTTTCGCGATTTAAGCCAAACGTTTACAATCGTTACGAAACAAAACCAAACGTTACGAAACAAATCCAAATGTCTCACATTTTTAGCGAATTAAGCCAAACGTTTACAAACATTACGAAACAATACCAATCGTTTACAAACGTTACAAAATAAATCCAAACGTTTCCCCTTTTTGGCTATTTAAGCCAAACATTAACAATTGTTACAAAAAAAACCAAGCGTTTCACCTTTTTAGCGATTTAAGCCGAACGTTTACAAACGTTACGAACCAAATCCAAACGTTTTAGCTATTTATGTCAAATATTTACAAACACTACGAAACAAATCCAAGCATTTCACCTTTTTAGCGATTTAAGCCAAAGGTTTACAAACGTTACAAAAACAATTTCAAACGTTTCACCTTTCCAGCGATTTAAGCCAAACGTTTACAAACGTTACCAAACAAATCCAAACGTTTTACATTTTTAGCAATTTAAATACAAACGTTTTACCTTTTTAGCGATTTAAGCCAAACAGTTACAAACGTTACGAAACAAATCCAAAACGTTTAACCTTATTAGCGATTTATGCAAAACGTTTACAAACGTTACGAAACAAAACCAAACGTTTAAAACGTTACAAAAAAAATCCAAACGTTTCGCATTTTTAGCGATTTTAGCCAAATGTTTACAAACATTACGAAACAATATCAATAGTTTACAAATGTTACGAAATAAATCCAAACGTTTCCCCTTTTTAGCAATTTAAGCCAAACGTTTACAAAAGTTACGAAACAAATCCAACCGTTTCCCCTTTTTAGCGATTTAAGCCGAACGTTTACAAACGTTACGAAACAAAACCAAACATTTCACCTTTTTAGCTATTTAAGCCAAACGTTAACAATTGTTACAAAACTAAACCAAACGTTTCGCTTTTTTAGCGATTTAAGCCGAACGTTTACAAACATTACGAAACAAATCCAAATGTTTCACATTTTTAGCGATTTAAGCCAAATGTTTACAAACACTACGAAACAAATCCAAGGGTTTGACCTTTTTAGCAATTTAAACCAATCGTTGCGAAATAAAACCAAATGTTTCACCTTTTTAGCTATTTAAGCCAAACGTTAACAATTGTTACAAAACAAAGCCAAACGTTTCACCTTTTTAGCGATATAAGCCGAACGTTTACAAACATTACGAAACAAATCCAAACGTTTCACCTTTTTAGACATTTAAGCCAAATGTTTACAAACACTACGAAACAAATCCAAGGGTTTCCCCTTTTTAGCAATTTAAACAAAACCAAATGTTTTACCTTTTTAGCGATTTAAGCCAAACGTTTACAAACATTACGAAACAAAACCAAACGTTTCCCCTTTTTAGCAATATAAGCCAAACGTTTACAGACGTTATGAAACAAATCCAAACTTTCACCTCATTAGCGATTTAAGCCAAACGTTTACAAACGTTACAAAGTAAATCCAAACGTTTCACCTTTTCAGCGATTTTAGCCAAACATTTACAAACGTTATGAAATAAATCGAAGCATTTCTCCTTTTTAGCGATTTAAGCCAAACCATTACAAACATTACGAAACAAATCCAAATGTTTCACCTTTTAAGCGATCTAAGTCAAACGTTTACAAACGTTACGAAACAAATCCTAATGTTTCCCCATTTTAGCGATTTAAGCCAAACGTTTAAAACGTTACGAAAAAAATCCAAACTTTTCACCCTTTTAGAGATTTAAGCCAAATGTTTAAAAATGTTACGAAACAAATCCAAACATATCAACTTTTTAGCGATTGAAGCCAAACGTTTACAAATATTACGAAACAAATCCAAACGTTTCACCTTTTTAGCAATTTAAGCAAAACGTTTTCAAAAGTTACGAAACGAATCCAAACGTTTCACATTTTTAGCGATTTAAGCCAAACGTTTACAAACATTACGAAACAATACCAATCGTTTACAAACGTTAAGAAACAAATCCAAACTTTTCACCTTATTAGCAATTTAAGCCAAACGTTTACAAACGTTACGAAACAAATCCAAAAACGTTTCCCCTTTTTAGCGATTTAAACCGAACGTTTACAGACGTTATGAAACAAATCCAAACTTTCACCTCTTTAGCGATTTAATCCAAACCTTTACAAACGTTACAAAGTAAATCCAAACGTTTCACCTTTTCAGCGCTTTTAGCCAAACATTTACAAACGTTATGAAATAAATCCAAACGTTTCACCTTTTTAGCGATTTAAGCCAAACGTTTTCAAACGTTATGAAATAAATCCAAGCGTTTTACCATTTTAGCAATTTATGCCAAACGTTTACAAACGTTACGAAACAAATCCAAACGTTTTACCTTTTTAGCGATCTAAGTCAAACGTTTACAAACGTTACGAAACAAATCCTAATGTTTCCCCATTTTAGCGATTTAAGCCAAACGTTTAAAACGTTACGAAACAAATCCAAACTTTTCACCCTTTTATCGATTTAAGCCAAATGTTTACAAATGTTACGAAACAAATCCAAACATATCAACTTTTTACCGATTGAAGCCAAACGTTTAAAAAATATTACGAAACAAATCCAAACGTTTCACCTTTTTAGCAATTTAAGCAATACGTTTTCAAACGTTACGAAACGAATCCAAACGTTTCACCTTTTTAGCGATTTAAGCCAAACGTTTACAAACATTACGAAACAATACCAATCGTTTACAAACGTTACGAAACAAATCCAAACTTTTCACCTTATTAGCAATTTAAGCCAAACGTTTACAAACGTTACGAAACAAATCCAAAAACGTTTCCCCTTTTTAGCGATTTAAACCGAACGTTTACAAACGTTACAAAACAAAACCGAACGTTTCACCTTTTTAGCTATTTAAGCCAAACATTAACAATTGTTACAAAACAAAACCAAGCGTTTCACCTTTTTAGAGATTTAAGCTGAATGTTTAAAAACGTTATGAAACAAATCCAAACGTTTCACCTTTTTAGCGATTCAAGCCAAATGTTTACAAACACTACGAAATAAATCCAAGCGTTTCACCTTTTTAGCAATTTAAACCAAAGGTTACGAAACAAAACCAAATGTTTCACCTTTTTAGTGATTTAAGCCAATCGTTTACAAACGTTACAAAAACAAATTCAAATGTTTCACCTTTCTAACGATTTAAGCCAAACGTTTACAAACGTTACCAAACAAATCCAAATATTTTACCTTTTTAGCGATTTAAGCCTAACATTTACAAACGTTACAAAACAAATCAAACGTTTCACCTTTTTCGCGATTTAAGCCAAACATTTACAAACATTACGAAACAAAACCAAACGTTACGAAACAAATCCAAACTTTTCGTATTTTTAGCGATTTAAGCCAAACGTTTACAAACATTACGAAACAATACCAATCGTTTACAAACGTTACGAAATAAATCCAAGCGTTTCCCCTTTTTAGCTATTTAAGCCAAACATTAACAATTGTTACAAAACAAAACCAAGCATTTCACCTTTTTAGCGATTTAGGCAGAACGTTTACAAACGTTACGAAACAAATCCAAACGTTTCACCTTTTTAGCGATTTAAGCCAAATGCTAACAACCACTACGAAACAAATCCAAGCATTTTACCTTTTTAGTAATTTAAACCAAACGTTTCATCTTTTTTGCGATTTAAGCCAAACCTTTACAAACGCTACAAAAACAATTCCAAATGTTTCCCCTTTCTAGCGATTTAAGCCAAACGTTTACAAACTTTACCAAACAAATCCAAACGTTTCCCCTTTTTAGCGATCTAAGTCAAACGTTTACAAACGTTACGAAACAAATCCTAATGTTTCCCCATTTTAGCGATTTAAGCCAAACGTTTAAAACGTTACGAAACAAATCCAAACTTTTCACCCTTTTATCGATTTAAGCCAAATGTTTACAAATGTTACGAAACAAATCCAAACATATCAACTTTTTACCGATTGAAGCCAAACGTTTAAAAAATATTACGAAACAAATCCAAACGTTTCACCTTTTTAGCAATTTAAGCAATACGTTTTCAAACGTTACGAAACGAATCCAAACGTTTCACCTTTTTAGCGATTTAAGCCAAACGTTTACAAACATTACGAAACAATACCAATCGTTTACAAACGTTACGAAACAAATCCAAACTTTTCACCTTATTAGCAATTTAAGCCAAACGTTTACAAACGTTACGAAACAAATCCAAAAACGTTTCCCCTTTTTAGCGATTTAAACCGAACGTTTACAAACGTTACAAAACAAAACCGAACGTTTCACCTTTTTAGCTATTTAAGCCAAACATTAACAATTGTTACAAAACAAAACCAAGCGTTTCACCTTTTTAGAGATTTAAGCTGAATGTTTAAAAACGTTATGAAACAAATCCAAACGTTTCACCTTTTTAGCGATTCAAGCCAAATGTTTACAAACACTACGAAATAAATCCAAGCGTTTCACCTTTTTAGCAATTTAAACCAAAGGTTACAAAACAAAACCAAATGTTTCACCTTTTTAGTGATTTAAGCCAATCGTTTACAAACGTTACAAAAACAAATTCAAATGTTTCACCTTTCTAACGATTTAAGCCAAACGTTTACAAACGTTACCAAACAAATCCAAATATTTTACCTTTTTAGCGATTTAAGCCAAACATTTACAAACGTTACGAAACAAATCAAACGTTTCACCTTTTTCGCGATTTAAGCCAAACATTTACAAACATTACGAAACAAAACCAAACGTTACGAAACAAATCCAAACGTTTCGTATTTTTAGCGATTTAAGCCAAACGTTTACAAACATTACGAAACAATACCAATCGTTTACAAACGTTACGAAATAAATCCAAACGTTTCCCCTTTTTAGCTATTTAAGCCAAACATTAACAATTGTTACAAAACAAAACCAAGCATTTCACCTTTTTAGCGATTTAGGCAGAACGTTTACAAACGTTACGAAACAAATCCAAACGTTTCACCTTTTTAGCGATTTAAGCCAAATGCTAACAACCACTACGAAACAAATCCAAGCATTTCACCTTTTTAGTAATTTAAACCAAACGTTTCATCTTTTTTGCGATTTAAGCCAAACCTTTACAAACGCTACAAAAACAATTCCAAATGTTTCCCCTTTCTAGCGATTTAAGCCAAACGTTTACAAACTTTACCAAACAAATCCAAACGTTTCACCTTTTTAGCGATCTAAGTCAAACGTTTACAAACGTTACGAAACAAATCCTAATGTTTCCCCATTTTAGCGATTTAAGCCAAACGTTTAAAACGTTACGAAACAAATCCAAACTTTTCACCCTTTTATCGATTTAAGCCAAATGTTTACAAATGTTACGAAACAAATCCAAACATATCAACTTTTTACCGATTGAAGCCAAACGTTTAAAAAATATTACGAAACAAATCCAAACGTTTCACCTTTTTAGCAATTTAAGCAATACGTTTTCAAACGTTACGAAACGAATCCAAACGTTTCACCTTTTTAGCGATTTAAGCCAAACGTTTACAAACATTACGAAACAATACCAATCGTTTACAAACGTTACGAAACAAATCCAAACTTTTCACCTTATTAGCAATTTAAGCCAAACGTTTACAAACGTTACAAAACAAATCCAAAAACGTTTCCCCTTTTTAGCGATTTAAACCGAACGTTTACAAACGTTACAAAACAAAACCGAACGTTTCACCTTTTTAGCTATTTAAGCCAAACATTAACAATTGTTACAAAACAAAACCAAGCGTTTCACCTTTTTAGAGATTTAAGCTGAATGTTTAAAAACGTTATGAAACAAATCCAAACGTTTCACCTTTTTAGCGATTCAAGCCAAATGTTTACAAACACTACGAAATAAATCCAAGCGTTTCACCTTTTTAGCAATTTAAACCAAAGGTTACGAAACAAAACCAAATGTTTCACCTTTTTAGTGATTTAAGCCAATCGTTTACAAACGTTACAAAAACAAATTCAAATGTTTCACCTTTCTAACGATTTAAGCCAAACGTTTACAAACGTTACCAAACAAATCCAAATATTTTACCTTTTTAGCGATTTAAGCCAAACATTTACAAACGTTACGAAACAAATAAAACGTTTCACCTTTTTCGCGATTTAAGCCAAACATTTACAAACATTACGAAACAAAACCAAACGTTACGAAACAAATCCAAACGTTTCGTATTTTTAGCGATTTAAGCCAAACGTTTACAAACATTACGAAACAATACCAATCGTTTACAAACGTTACGAAATAAATCCAAACGTTTCCCCTTTTTAGCTATTTAAGCCAAACATTAACAATTGTTACAAAACAAAACCAAGCATTTCACCTTTTTAGCGATTTAGGCAGAACATTTACAAACGTTACGAAACAAATCCAAACGTTTCACCTTTTTAGCGATTTAAGCCAAATGCTAACAACCCCTACGAAACAAATCCAAGCATTTCACCTTTTTAGTAATTTAAACCAAAAGTTTCATCTTTTTTGCGATTTAAGCCAAACCTTTACAAACGCTACAAAAACAATTCCAAATGTTTCCCCTTTCTAGCGATTTAAGCCAAACGTTTACAAACTTTACCAAACAAATCCAAACGTTTCACCTTTTTAGCGATCTAAGTCAAACGTTTACAAACGTTACGAAACAAATCCTAATGTTTCCCCATTTTAGCGATTTAAGCCAAACGTTTAAAACGTTACGAAACAAATCCAAACTTTTCACCCTTTTATCGATTTAAGCCAAATGTTTACAAATGTTACGAAACAAATCCAAACATATCAACTTTTTACCGATTGAAGCCAAACGTTTAAAAAATATTACGAAACAAATCCAAACGTTTCACCTTTTTAGCAATTTAAGCAATACGTTTTCAAACGTTACGAAACGAATCCAAACGTTTCACCTTTTTAGCGATTTAAGCCAAACGTTTACAAACATTACGAAACAATACCAATCGTTTACAAACGTTACGAAACAAATCCAAACTTTTCACCTTATTAGCAATTTAAGCCAAACGTTTACAAACGTTACGAAACAAATCCAAAAACGTTTCCTCTTTTTAGCGATTTAAACCGAACGTTTACAAACGTTACAAAACAAAACCGAACGTTTCACCTTTTTAGCTATTTAAGCCAAACATTAACAATTGTTACAAAACAAAACCAAGCGTTTCACCTTTTTAGAGATTTAAGCTGAATGTTTAAAAACGTTATGAAACAAATCCAAACGTTTCACCTTTTTAGCGATTCAAGCCAAATGTTTACAAACACTACGAAATAAATCCAAGCGTTTCACCTTTTTAGCAATTTAAACCAAAGGTTACGAAACAAAACCAAATGTTTCACCTTTTTAGCGATTTAAGCCAATCGTTTACAAACGTTACAAAAACAAATTCAAATGTTTCACCTTTCTAACGATTTAAGCCAAACGTTTACAAACGTTACCAAACAAATCCAAATATTTTACCTTTTTAGCGATTTAAGCCAAACATTTACAAACGTTACGAAACAAATCAAACGTTTCACCTTTTTCGCGATTTAAGCCAAACATTTACAAACATTACGAAACAAAACCAAACGTTACGAAACAAATCCAAACGTTTCGTATTTTTAGCGATTTAAGCCAAACGTTTACAAACATTACGAAACAATACCAATCGTTTACAAACGTTACGAAATAAATCCAAACGTTTCCCCTTTTTAGCTATTTAAGCCAAACATTAACAATTGTTACAAAACAAAACCAAGCATTTCACCTTTTTAGCGATTTAGGCAGAACGTTTACAAACGTTACGAAACAAATCCAAACGTTTCACCTTTTTAGCGATTTAAGCCAAATGCTAACAACCACTACGAAACAAATCCAAGCATTTCCCCTTTTTAGTAATTTAAACCAAACGTTTCATCTTTTTTGCGATTTAAGCCAAACCTTTACAAACGCTACAAAAACAATTCCAAATGTTTCCCCTTTCTAGCGATTTAAGCCAAACGTTTACAAACTTTACCAAACAAATCCAAACGTTTCACCTTTTTAGCGATCTAAGTCAAACGTTTACAAACGTTACGAAACAAATCCTAATGTTTCCCCATTTTAGCGATTTAAGCCAAACGTTTAAAACGTTACGAAACAAATCCAAACTTTTCACCCTTTTATCGATTTAAGCCAAATGTTTACAAATGTTACGAAACAAATCCAAACATATCAACTTTTTACCGATTGAAGCCAAACGTTTAAAAAATATTACGAAACAAATCCAAACGTTTCACCTTTTTAGCAATTTAAGCAATACGTTTTCAAACGTTACGAAACGAATCCAAACGTTTCACCTTTTTAGCGATTTAAGCCAAACGTTTACAAACATTACGAAACAATACCAATCGTTTACAAACGTTACGAAACAAATCTAAACTTTTCATCTTATTAGCAATTTAAGCCAAACGTTTACAAACGTTACGAAACAAATCCAAAAACGTTTCCCCTTTTTAGCGATTTAAACCGAACGTTTACAAACGTTACAAAACAAAACCGAACGTTTCACCTTTTTAGCTATTTAAGCCAAACATTAACAATTGTTACAAAACAAAACCAAGCGTTTCACCTTTTTAGAGATTTAAGCTGAATGTTTAAAAACGTTATGAAACAAATCCAAACGTTTCACCTTTTTAGCGATTCAAGCCAAATGTTTACATACACTACGAAATAAATCAAAGCGTTTCACCTTTTTAGCAATTTAAACCAAAGGTTACGAAACAAAACCAAATGTTTCACCTTTTTAGCGATTTAAGCCAATCGTTTACAAACGTTACAAAAACAAATTCAAATGTTTCACCTTTCTAACGATTTAAGCCAAACGTTTACAAACGTTACCAAACAAATCCAAATATTTTACCTTTTTAGCGATTTAAGCCAAACATTTACAAACGTTACGAAACAAATCAAACATTTCACCTTTTTCGCGATTTAAGCCAAACATTTACAAACATTACGAAACAAAACCAAACGTTACGAAACAAATCCAAACGTTTCGTATTTTTAGCGATTTAAGCCAAACGTTTACAAACATTACGAAACAATAACAATCGTTTACAAACGTTACGAAATAAATCCAAACGTTTCCCCTTTTTAGCTATTTAAGCCAAACATTAACAATTGTTACAAAACAAAACCAAGCATTTCACCTTTTTAGCGATTTAGGCAGAACGTTTACAAACGTTACGAAACAAATCCAAACGTTTCACCTTTTTAGCGATTTAAGCCAAATGCTAATGTTTCCCCATTTTAGCGATTTAAGCCAAACGTTTAAAACGTTACGAAAAAAATCCAAACTTTTCACCCTTTTAGAGATTTACGCCAAATGTTTACAAATGTTACGAAACAAATCCAAACATATCAACTTTTTAGCGATTGAAGCCAAACGTTTACAAATATTACGAAACAAATCCAAACGTTTCACCTTTTTAGCAATTTAAGCAAAACGTTTTCAAAAGTTACGAAACGAATCCAAACGTTTCAAATTTTTAGCGATTTAAGCCAAACGTTTACAAACATTACGAAACAATACCAATCGTTTACAAACGTTACGAAACAAATCCAAACTTTTCACCTTATTAGCAATTTAAGCCAAACGTTTACAAACGTTACGAAACAAATCCAAAAACATTTCCCCTTTTTAGCGATTTAAACCGAACGTTTACAAACGTTACAAAACAAAACCGAACGTTTCACCTTTTTAGCTATTTAAGCCAAACATTAACAATTGTTACAAAACAAAACCAAGCGTTTCACCTTTTTAGAGATTTAAGCTGAATGTTTAAAAACGTTATGAAACAAATCCAAACGTTTCACCTTTTTAGCGATTCAAGCCAAATGTTTACAAACAATACGAAATAAATCAAAGCGTTTCACCTTTTTAGCAATTTAAACCAAACGTTACGAAACAAAACCAAATGTTTCACCTTTTTAGCGATTTAAGCCAATGGTTTACAAACGTTACAAAAACAAATTCAAATGTTTCACCTTTCTAACGATTTAAGCCAAACGTTTACAAACGTTACCAAACAAATCCAAATATTTTACCTTTTTAGCGATTTAAGCCAAATATTTACAAACGTTACGAAACAAATCAAACGTCTCACCTTTTTCGCGATTTAAGCCAAACATTTACAAACATTACGAAACAAAACCAAACGTTACGAAACAAATCCAAACGTTTCGTATTTTTAGCGATTTAAGCCAATCGTTTACAAACATTACGAAACAATATCAATCGTTTACAAACGTTACGAAATAAATCCAAACGTTTCCCCTTTTTAGCTATTTAAGCCAAACATTAACAATTGTTACAAAACAAAACCAAGCATTTCACCTTTTTAGCGATTTAGGCAGAACGTTTACAAACGTTACGAAACAAATCCAAACGTTTCACCTTTTTAGCGATTTAAGCCAAATGCTAACAACCACTACGAAACAAATCCAAGCATTTCCCCTTTTTAGTAATTTAAACCAAACGTTTCATCTTTTTTGCGATTTAAGCCAAACCTTTACAAACGCTACAAAAACAATTCCAAATGTTTTCCCTTTCTAGCGATTTAAGCCAAACGTTTACAAACTTTACCAAACAAATCCAAACGTTTCACCTTTTTAGCGATCTAAGTCAAACGTTTACAAACGTTACGAAACAAATCCTAATGTTTCCCCATTTTAGCGATTTAAGCCAAACGTTTAAAACGTTACGAAACAAATCCAAACTTTTCACCCTTTTATCGATTTAAGCCAAATGTTTACAAATGTTACGAAACAAATCCAAACATATCAACTTTTTACCGATTGAAGCCAAACGTTTAAAAAATATTACGAAACAAATCCAAACGTTTCACCTTTTTAGCAATTTAAGCAATACGTTTTCAAACGTTACGAAACGAATCCAAACGTTTCACCTTTTTAGCGATTTAAGCCAAACGTTTACAAACATTACGAAACAATACCAATCGTTTACAAACGTTACGAAACAAATCTAAACTTTTCACCTTATTAGCAATTTAAGCCAAACGTTTACAAACGTTACGAAACAAATCCAAAAACGTTTCCCCTTTTTAGCGATTTAAACCGAACGTTTACAAACGTTACAAAACAAAACCGAACGTTTCACCTTTTTAGCTATTTAAGCCAAACATTAACAATTGTTACAAAACAAAACCAAGCGTTTCACCTTTTTAGAGATTTAAGCTGAATGTTTAAAAACGTTATGAAACAAATCCAAACGTTTCACCTTTTTAGCGATTCAAGCCAAATGTTTACATACACTACGAAATAAATCCAAGCGTTTCACCTTTTTAGCAATTTAAACCAAAGGTTACAAAACAAAACCAAATGTTTCACCTTTTTAGCGATTTAAGCCAATCGTTTACAAACGTTACAAAAACAAATTCAAATGTTTCACCTTTCTAACGATTTAAGCCAAACGTTTACAAACGTTACCAAACAAATCCAAATATTTTACCTTTTTAGCGATTTAAGCCAAACATTTACAAACGTTACGAAACAAATCAAACATTTCACCTTTTTCGCGATTTAAGCCAAACATTTACAAACATTACGAAACAAAACCAAACGTTACGAAACAAATCCAAACGTTTCGTATTTTTAGCGATTTAAGCCAAACGTTTACAAACATTACGAAACAATAACAATCGTTTACAAACGTTACGAAATAAATCCAAACGTTTCCCCTTTTTAGCTATTTAAGCCAAACATTAACAATTGTTACAAAACAAAACCAAGCATTTCACCTTTTTAGCGATTTAGGCAGAACGTTTACAAACGTTACGAAACAAATCCAAACGTTTCACCTTTTTAGCGATTTAAGCCAAATGCTAATGTTTTCCCATTTTAGCGATTTAAGCCAAACGTTTAAAACGTTACGAAAAAAATCCAAACTTTTCACCCTTTTAGAGATTTACGCCAAATGTTTACAAATGTTACGAAACAAATCCAAACATATCAACTTTTTTGCGATTGAAGCCAAACGTTTACAAATATTACGAAACAAATCCAAACGTTTCACCTTTTTAGCAATTTAAGCAAAACGTTTTCAAAAGTTACGAAACGAATCCAAACGTTTCACATTTTTAGCGATTTAAGCCAAACGTTTACAAACATTACGAAACAATACCAATCGTTTACAAACGTTACGAAACAAATCCAAACTTTTCACCTTATTAGCAATTTAAGCCAAACGTTTACAAACGTTACGAAACAAATCCAAAAACATTTCCCCTTTTTAGCGATTTAAACCGAACGTTTACAAACGTTACAAAACAAAACCGAACGTTTCACCTTTTTAGCTATTTAAGCCAAACATTAACAATTGTTACAAAACAAAACCAAGCGTTTCACCTTTTTAGAGATTTAAGCTGAATGTTTAAAAACGTTATGAAACAAATCCAAACGTTTCACCTTTTTAGTGATTCAAGCCAAATGTTTACAAACAATACAAAATAAATCAAAGCGTTTCACCTTTTTAGCAATTTAAACCAAACGTTACGAAACAAAACCAAATGTTTCACCTTTTTAGCGATTTAAGCCAATCGTTTACAAACGTTACAAAAACAAATTCAAATGTTTCACCTTTCTAACGATTTAAGCCAAACGTTTACAAACGTTACCAAACAAATCCAAATATTTTACCTTTATAGCGATTTAAGCCAAACATTTACAAACGTTACGAAACAAATCAAACGTCTCACCTTTTTCGCGATTTAAGCCAAACATTTACAAACATTACGAAACAAAACCAAACGTTACGAAACAAATCCAAACGTTTCGTATTTTTAGCGATTTAAGCCAATCGTTTACAAACATTATGAAACAATACCAATCGTTTACAAACGTTACGAAATAAATCCAAACGTTTCCCCTTTTTAGCTATTTAAGCCAAACATTAACAATTGTTACAAAACAAAACCAAGCATTTCACCTTTTTAGCGATTTAGGCAGAACGTTTACAAACGTTACGAAACAAATCCAAACGTTTCACCTTTTTAGCGATTTAAGCCAAATCCTAACAACCACTACGAAACAAATCCAAGCATTTCACCTTTTTAGTAATTTAAACCAAACGTTTCATCTTTTTTGCGATTTAAGCCAAACCTTTACAAACGTTACAAAAACAATTCCAAATGTTTCCCCTTTCTAGCGATTTAAGCCAAACGTTTACAAACTTTACCAAACAAATCCAAACGTTTCACCTTTTTAGCGATTTAACCCAAACATTTACAAACATTACGAAACAATACCAATCGTTTACAAATGTTACGAAACAAATCCAAACGTTTCCCTTTTTAGCGATTTAAGCCGAACGTTTACAAACGTTACGAAACAAAACCGAACGTTTCACCTTTTTAGCTATTTAAGCCAAACATTAACAATTGTTACAAAACAAAACCAAGCGTTTCACCTTTTTAGCGATTTAAGCCGAACGTTTACAAACGTTACGAAACAAATCCAAACGTGTCACCTCTTTACCGATTTAAGCCAAATGTTTACAAACACTACGAAATAAATCCAAGCGTTTCACATTTTTAGCAATTTAAACCAAACGATACGAAACAAAACGAAATGTTTCACCTTTTAAGCGATTTAAGCCAATCGTTTACAAACGTTACAAAAATAAATCCAAACGTTTCACCTTTCTAACGATTTAAGCCAAACGTTTACAAACGTTACCAAACAAATCCAAACGTTTCACCTTTTTACCAATTCAAATCCCAACGTTTCACCTTTTTCGCGACTTAAGCCAAACATTTACAAACGTTACGAAATAAATCAAACGTTTCACCTTTTTCGCGATTTAAGCCAAACGTTTACAATCGTAACGAAACAAAACCAAACGTTACGAAACAAATCCAAATGTTTCACATTTTTAGAGATTTAAGCCAAACGTTTACACACATTACGAAACAATACCAATCGTTACAAACGTTACAAAATAAATCCAAACGTTTCCCCTTTTTGGCTATTTAAGCCAAACATTAACAATTGTTACAAAAAAAAAACCAAGCGTTTCACCTTTTTAGCGATTTAAGCCGAACGTTTACAAACGTTACGAAACAAATCCAAACGTTTCACCTTTTTAGCTATTTAAGCCAAATGTTTACAAACACTACGAAACAAATCCAAGCATTTCACGTTTTTAGTAATTTAAACCAAACGTTACAAAACAAAACCAAACGTTTCACCTTTTTAGCGATTTAAGCCAAACGTTTACAAACATTACAAAAACAATTCCAAACGTTTCACCTTTCCAGCGATTTAAGCCAAACGTTTACAAACGTTACCAAACAAATCCAAACGTTTCATATTTTTAGCAATTTAAATACAAACGTTTCACCTTTTTAGCGATTTAAGCCAAACAGTTACAAACGTTACGAAACAAATCCAAAACGTTTAACCTTATTAGCGATTTAAGCCAAACGTTTACTAACGTTACGAAGCAAAACCAAACGTTTAAAACGTTACAAAACAAATCCAAACGTTTCGCATTTTTAGCGATTTTAGCCAAATGTTTACAAACATTACGAAACAATATCAATAGTTTACAAATGTTACGAAATAAATCCAAACGTTTCCCCTTTTTAGCAATTTAAGCCAAACGATTACAAAAGTTACGAAACAAATCCAACCGTATGCCCTTTTTAGCGATTTAAGCCGAACGTTTACAAACGTTACGAAACAAAACCAAACATTTCACCTTTTTAGCTATTTAAGCCAAACGTTAACAATTGTTACAAAACTAAACCAAACGTTTCGCTTTTTTAGCGATTTAAGCCGAACGTTTACAAACATTACGAAACAAATCCAAACGTTTCACATTTTTAGCGATTTAAGCCATATGTTTACAAACACTACGAAACAAATCCAAGGGTTTGACCTTTTTAGCAATTTAAACCAATCGTTGCGAAACAAAACCAAATGTTTCACCTTTTTAGCTATTTAAGCCAAACGTTAACAATTGTTACAAAACAAAGCCAAACGTTTCACCTTTTTAGCGATATAAGCCGAACGTTTACAAACATTACGAAACAAATCCAAACGTTTCACCTTTTTAGACATTTAAGCCAAATGTTTACAAACACTACGAAACAAATCCAAGGGTTTCCCGTTTTTAGCAATTTAAACAAAACCAAATGTTTTACCTTTTTGCCGATTTAAGCCAAACGTTTACAAACATTACGAAACAAAACCAAACGTTTCACCTTTTTAGCAATATAAGCCAAACGTTTACAGACGTTATGAAACAAATCCAAACTTTCACCTCTTTAGCGATTTAAGCCAAACGTTTACAAACGTTACAAAGTAAATCCAAACGTTTCACCTTTTCAGCGATTTTAGCCAAACATTTACAAACGTTATGAAATAAATCGAAGCATTTCTCCTTTTTAGTGATTTAAGCCAAACCTTTACAAACATTACGAAACAAATCCAAATGTTTCACCTTTTTAGCAATTTAAGCCAAACATTTTCAAACGTTATGAAACAAATCCAAGCGTTTTACCATTTTAGCAATTTATGCCAAACGTTTACAAATGTTACGAAACAAATCCAAACGTTTCACCTTTTAAGCGATCTAAGTCAAACGTTTACAAACGTTACGAAACAAATCCTAATGTTTCCCCATTTTAGCGATTTAAGCCAAACGTTTAAAACGTTACGAAAAAAATCCAAACTTTTCACCCTTTTAGAGATTTAAGCCAAATGTTTACAAATGTTACGAAACAAATCCAAACATATCAACTTTTTAGCGATTGAAGCCAAACGTTTACAAATATTACGAAACAAATCCAAACGTTTCACCTTTTTAGCAATTTAAGCAAAACGTTTTCAAAAGTTACGAAACGAATCCAAACGTTTCACATTTTTAGCGATTTAAGCCAAACGTTTACAAACATTACGAAACAATACCAATCGTTTACAAACGTTACGAAACAAATCCAAACTTTTCACCTTATTAGCAATTTAAGCCAAACGTTTACAAACGTTACGAAACAAATCCAAAAACATTTCCCCTTTTTAGCGATTTAAACCGAACGTTTACAAACGTTACAAAACAAAACCGAACGTTTCACCTTTTTAGCTATTTAAGCCAAATATTAACAATTGTTACAAAACAAAACCAAGCGTTTCACCTTTTTAGAGATTTAAGCTGAATGTTTAAAAACGTTATGAAACAAATCCAAACGTTTCACCTTTTTAGCGATTGAAGCCAAATGTTTACAAACAATACGAAATAAATCAAAGCGTTTCACCTTTTTAGCAATTTAAACCAAACGTTACGAAACAAAACCAAATGTTTCACCTTTTTAGCGATTTAAGCCAATCGTTTACAAACGTTACAAAAACAAATTCAAATGTTTCACCTTTCTAACGATTTAAGCCAAACGTTTACAAACGTTACCAAACAAATCCAAATATTTTACCTTTTTAGCGATTTAAGCCAAACATTTACAAACGTTACGAAACAAATCAAACGTTTCACCTTTTTCGCGATTTAAGCCAAACATTTACAAATATTACGAAACAAAACCAAAAGTTACGAAACAAATCCAAACGTTTCGTATTTTTAGCGATTTAAGCCAAACGTTTACAAACATTACGAAACAATACCAATCGTTTATAAATGTTACGAAATAAATCCAAACGTTTCCCCTTTTTAGCTATTTAAGCCAAACATTAACAATTGTTATAAAACAAATCCAAGCATTTCACCTTTTTAGCGATTTAAGCAGAACGTTTACAAACGTTACGAAACAAATCCAAACGTTTCACCTTTTTAGAGATTTAAGCCAAATGCTAACTACCACTACGAAACAAATCCAAGCATTTCACCTTTTTAGTAATTTAAACCAAACGTTTCATCTTTTTTGCGATTTAAGCCAAACCTTTACAAACGTTACAAAAACAATTCCAAATGTTTCCCCTTTCTAGCGATTTAAGCCAAACGTTTACAAACTTTACCAAACAAATCCAAACGTTTCATCTTTTTAGCGATTTAACCCAAACATTTACAAACATTACGAAACAATATCAATCGTTTAAAAATGTTACGAAACAAATCCAAACGTTTCCCTTTTTTAGCGATTTAAGCCGAACGTTTACAAATGTTACGAAACAAAACCGAACGTTTCACCTTTTTAGCTATTTAAGCCAAACATTAACAATTGTTACAAAACAAAACCAAGCGTTTCACCTTTTTAGCGATTTAAGCCGAACGTTTACAAACGTTACGAAACAAATCCAAACGTGTCACCTCTTTAGCGATTTAAGCCAAATGTTTACAAACACTACGAAATAAATCCAAGCGTTTCACATTTTTAGCAATTTAAACCAAACGATACGAAACAAAACGAAATGATTCACCTTTTAAGCGATTTAAGCCAATCGTTTACAAACGTTACAAAAACAAATCCAAACGTTTCCCCTTTCTAACGATTTAAGCCAAACGTTTACAAACGTTACCAAACAAATCCAAACGTTTCACCTTTTTACCAATTCAAATCCCAACGTTTCACCTTTTTAGCGACTTAAGCCAAACATTTACAAACGTTACGAAATAAATCAAACGTTTCACCTTTTTCGCGATTTAAGCCAAACGTTTACAATCGTTACGAAACAAAACCAAACGTTATGAAATAAATCCAAATGTTTCACATTTTTAGCGAATTAAGCCAAACGTTTACAAACATTACGAAACAATACCAATCGTTTACAAACGTTACAAAATAAATCAAACGTTTCCCCTTTTTGGCTATTTAAGCCAAACATTAACAATTGTTACAAAAAAAACCAAGCGTTTCACCTTTTTAGCGATTTAAGCCGAACGTTTACAAACGTTACGAAACAAATCCAAACGTTTTAGCTATTTATGTCAAATGTTTACAAACACTACAAAACAAATCCAAGCATTTCACGTTTTTAGTAATTTAAACCAAACGTTACAAAACAAAACCAAACGTTTCACCTTTTTAGCGATTTAAGCCAAAGGTTTACAAACGTTACAAAAACAATTTCAAACGTTTCACCTTTCCAGCGATTTAAGCCAAACGTTTACAAACGTTACCAAACAAATCCAAACGTTTCATATTTTTAGCAATTTAAATACAAACGTTTTACCTTTTTAGCGATTTAAGCCAAACAGTTACAAACGTTACGAAACAAATCCAAAACGTTTAACCTTATTAGCGATTTAAGCCAAACGTTTACAAACGTTACGAAACAAAACCAAACGTTTAAAACGTTACAAAATAAATCCAAACGTTTCGCATTTTTAGCGATTTTAGCCAAATGTTTACAAACATTACGAAACAATATCAATAGTTTACAAATGTTACGAAATAAATCAAAACGTTTCCCCTTTTTAGCAATTTAAGCCAAACGTTTACAAATGTTACGGAACAAATTCAACCGTTTCCCCTTTTTAGCGATTTAAGCCGAAGGTTTACAAACGTTACGAAACAAAACCAAACATTTCACATTTTTAGCTATTTAAGCCAAACGTTAACAATTGTTACAAAACTAAACCAAACGTTTCGCTTTTTTAGCGATTTAAGCCGAACGTTTACAAACATTACGAAACAAATCCAAATGTTTCACATTTTTAGCGATTTAAGCCAAATGTTTACAAACACTACGAAACAAATCCAAGGGTTTGACCTTTTTAGCAATTTAAACCAATCGTTGCGAAACAAAACCAAATGTTTCACCTTTTTAGCTATTTAATCCAAACGTTAACAATTGTTACAAAACAAAGCCAAACGTTTCACCTTTTTAGCGATATAAGCCGAACGTTTACAAACATTACTAAACAAATCCAAACGTTTCACCTTTTTAGCAATTTCAGCCAAATGTTTACAAACACTACGAAACAAATCCAAGGGTTTCCCCTTTTTAGCAATTTAAACAAAACCAAATGTTTTACCTTTTTAGCGATTTAAGCCAAACCTTTACAAACATTACGAAACAAATCCAAATGTTTCACCTTTTTAGCGATTTAAGCCAAACATTTTCAAACGTTATGAAACAAATCCAAGCGTTTTACCATTTTAGTAATTTATGCCAAACGTTTACAAACGTTACGAAACAAATCCAAACGTTTCACCTTTTAAGCGATCTAAGTCAAACGTTTACAAACGTTACGAAACAAATCCTAATGTTTCCCCATTTTAGCGATTTAAGCCAAACGTTTAAAACGTTACGAAAAAAATCCAAACTTTTCACTCTTTTAGAGATTTAAGCCAAATGTTTACAAATGCTACGAAACAAATCCAAACTTATCAACTTTTTAGCGATTGAAGCCAAACGTTTACAAATATTACGAAACAAATCCAAACGTTTCACCTTTTTAGCAATTTAAGCAAAACGTTTTCAAAAGTTACGAAACGAATCAAAACGTTTCACATTTTTAGCTATTTAAGCCAAACGTTTACAAACATTACGAAACAATACCAATCGTTTACAAACGTTACGAAACAAATCCAAACTTTTCACCTTATTAGCAATTTAAGCCAAACGTTTACAAACGTTACGAAACAAATCCAAAAACGTTTCCCCTTTTTAGCGATTTAAACCGAACGTTTACAAACGTTACAAAATAAAACCGAACGTTTCACCTTTTTAGATATTTAAGCCAAACATTAACAATTGTTACAAAAAAAACCAAGCGTTTCACCTTTTTAGAGATTTAAGCTGAATGTTTAAAAACGTTATGAAACAAATCCAAACGTTTCACCTTTTTAGCGATTCAAGCCAAATGTTTACAAACACTACGAAATAAATCCAAGCGTTTCACCTTTTTAGCAATTTAAACCAAACGTTACGAAACAAAACCAAATGTTTCACCTTTTCAGCGATTTAAGCCAATCGTTTGCAAACGTTACAAAAACAAATTCAAATGTTTCACCTTTCTAACGATTTAAGCCAAACGTTTACAAACGTTACCAAACAAATCCAAATATTTTACCTTTTTAGCGATTTAAGCCAAACATTTACAAACGTTACGAAACAAATCAAACGTTTCACCTTTTTCGCGATTTAAGCCAAACATTTACAAACAAAACCAAACGTTACGAAACAAATCCAAACGTTTCGTATTTTTACTGATTTAAGCCAAACGTTTACAAACATTACGAAACAATACCAATCGTTTACAAACGTTACGAAATAAATCCAAACGTTTCCCCTTTTTAGCTATTTAAGCCAAACATTAAGAATTGTTACAAAACAAAACCAAGCATTTCACCTTTTTAGCGATTTAGGCAGAACGTTTACAAACGTTACAAAACAAATCGAAACGTTTCACCTTTTTAGCGATTTAAGCCAAATGCTTACAACCACTACGAAACAAATCCAAGCATTTCACCTTTTTAGTAATTTAAACAAAACGTTTCATCTTTTTTGCGATTTAAGCCAAACCTTTACAAACGTTACAAAAACAATTCCAAATGTTTCCCCTTTCTAGCGATTTAAGCCAAACGTTTACAAATGTTACCAAACAAATCCAAACGTTTCGCCTTTTTAGCGATTTAACCCAAACATTTACAAACATTACAAAACAATACCAATCGTTTACAAATGTAACGAAACAAATCCAAACGTTTCCCTTTTTTAGCGGTTTAAGCCGAACGTTTACAAACGTTACAAAACAAAACCGAACGTTTCACCTTTTTAGCTATTTAAGCCAAACATTAACAATTGTTACAAAACAAAACCATGCGTTTCACCTTTTTAGCGATTTAAGCCGAACGTTTACAAACATTACGAAACAAATCCAAACGTGTCACCTCTTTAGCGATTTAAGCCAAATGTTTACAAACACTACGAAATAAATCCAAGCGTTTCACATTTTTAGCAATTTAAACCAAAAGTTACGAAACAAAACGAAATGTTTCACCTTTTAAGCGATTTAAGCCAATCGTTTACAAACGTTACAAAAACAAATCCAAACGTTTCACCTTTCTAACGATTTAAGCCAAACGTTTACAAACGTTACCAAACAAATCCAAACGTTTCACCTTTTTACCAATTCAAATCCCAACGTTTCACCTTTTTAGCGACTTAAGCCAAACATTTACAAACGTTACGAAATAAATCAAACGTTTCACCTTTTTTGCGATTTAAGCCAAACGTTTACAATCGTTACGAAACAAAACCAAACGTTACGAAACAAATCCAAATGTTTCACATTTTTAGCGAATTAAGCCAAACGTTTACAAACATTACGAAACAATACCAATCGTTTACAAACGTTACAAAATAAATCCAAACGTTTCCCCTTTTTGGCTATTTAAGCCAAACATTAACAATTGATACAAAAAAAAACCAAGCGTTTCACCTTTTTAGCGATTTAAGCCGAACGTTTACAAACGTTACGAAACAAATCCAAACGTTTCACCTTTTTAGCTATTTAAGCCAAATGTTTACAAACACTACGAAACAAATCCAAGCATTTCACGTTTTTAGTAATTTAAACCAAACGTTACAAAACAAAACCAAACGTTTCACCTTTTTAGCGATTTAAGCCAAAGGTTTACAAACGTTACAAAAACAATTTCAAACGTTTCACCTTTCCAGCGATTTAAGCCAAACGTTTACAAACGTTACCAAACAAATCCAAACGTTTCACATTTTTAGCAATTTAAATACAAACGTTTCACCTTTTTAGCGATTTAAGCCAAACAGTTACAAACGTTACGAAACAAATCCAAAACATTTCACCTTATTAGCGATTTAAGCCAAACGTTTACAAACGTTACGAAACAAAACCAAACGTTTAAAACGTTACAAAACAAATCCAAACGTTTCGCATTTTTAGAGATTTTAGCCAAATGTTTACAAACATTACGAAACAATATCAATAGTTTACAAATTTTACGAAATAAATCCAAACATTTCCCCTTTTTAGCAATTTAAGCCAAACGTTTACAAAAGTTACGAAACAAATCCAATCGTTTCCCCTTTTTAGCGATTTAAGCCGAACGTTTACAAACGCTACGAAACAAAACCAAACATTTCACCTTTTTAGCTATTTAAGCCAAACGTTAACAATTGTTACAAAACTAAACCAAACGTTTCACTTTTTTAGCGATTTAAGCCGAACGTTTACAAACATTTCGAAACAAATCCAAACGTTTCACCTTTTTAGCAATTTAAGCCAAATGTTTACAAACACTACGAAACAAATCCAAGGGTTTCCCCTTTTTAGCAATTTAAACAAAACCAAATGTTTTACCTTTTTAGCGATTTAAGCCAAACGTTTACAAACATTACGAAACAAAACCAAACGTTTCCCCTTTTTAGCAATATAAGCCAAACGTTTACAGACGTTATGAAACAAATCCAAACTTTCACCTCTTTAGCGATTTAAGCCAAACGTTTACAAACGTTACAAAGTAAATCCAAACGTTTCACCTTTTCAGCGATTTTAGCCAAACATTTACAAACGTTATGAAATAAATCGAAGCATTTCTCCTTTTTAGCGATTTAAACCAAACCTTTACAAACATTACGAAACAAATCCAAATGTTTCACCTTTTTAGCGATTTAAGCCAAACATTTTCAAACGTTATGAAACAAATCCAAGCGTTTTACCATTTTAGCAATTTATGCCAAACGTTTACAAACGTTACGAAACAAATCCAAACGTTTCACCTTTTAAGCGATCTAAGGAAAACGTTTACAAACGTTACTAAACAAATCCTAATGTTTCCCCATTTTAGCGATTTAAGCCAAACGTTTAAAACGTTACGAAAAAAATCCAAACTTTTCACCCTTTTAGAGATTTAAGCCAAATGTTTACAAATGTTACGAAACAAATCCAAAACGTTTCACCTTATTAGCGATTTAAGCCAAACGTTTACAAACGTTACGAAACAAAACCAAACGTTTAAAACGTTACAAAACAAATCCAAACGTTTCGCATTTTTAGCGATTTTAGCCAAATGTTTACAAACATTATGAAACAATATCAATAGTTTACAAATGTTACGAAATAAATCCAAACATTTCCCCTTTTTAGCAATTTAAGCCAAACGTTTACAAAAGTTACGAAACAAATCCAATCGTTTCCCCTTTTTAGCGATTTAAGCCGAACGTTTACAAACGCTACGAAACAAAACCAAACATTTCACCTTTTTAGCTATTTAAGCCAAACGTTAACAATTGTTACAAAACTAAACCAAACGTTTCGCTTTTTTAACGATTTAAGCCGAACGTTTACAAACATTACGAAACAAATCCAAACGTTTCACATTTTTAGCGATTTAAGCCAAATGTTTACAAACACTACGAAACAAATCCAAGGGTTTCACCTTTTTAGCAATTTAAACCAATCGTTGCGAAACAAAACCAAATGTTTCACCTTTTTAGCTATTTAAGCCAAACGTTAACAATTGTTACAAAACAAAGCCAAATGTTTCACCTTTTTAGCGATATAAGCCGAACGTTTACAAACATTACGAAACAAATCCAAACATTTCACCTTTTTAGCAATTTAAGCCAAATGTTTACAAACACTACGAAACAAATCCAAGGGTTTCCCCTTTTTAGCAATTTAAACAAAACCAAATGTTTTACCTTTTTAGCGATTTAAGCCAAACGTTTACAAACATTACGAAATAAAACCAAACGTTTCCCCTTTTTAGCAATATAAGCCAAACGTTTACAATTGTTATGAAACAAATCCAAACTTTCACCTCTTTAGCGATTTAAGCCAAACGTTTACAAAGGTTACAAAGTAAATCCAAACGTTTCACCTTTTCAGCGATTTTAGCCAAACATTTACAAACGTTATGAAATAAATCGAAGCATTTCTCCTTTTTAGCGATTTAAGCCAAACCTTTACAAACATTACGAAACAAATCCAAACGTTTCACCTTTTTAGCGATTTAAGCCAAACATTTTCAAACGTTATGAAACAAATTCAAGCGTTTTACCATTTTAGCAATTTATGCCAAACGTTTACAAACGTTACGAAACAAATCCAAACATTTCACATTTTTAGCGATCTAAGTCAAACATTTACAAAAGTTACGAAACAAATCCTAATGTTTCCCCATTTTAGCGATTTAAGCCAAACGTTTAAAACGTTACGAAACAAATCCAAACTTTTCACCCTTTTAGCGATTTAAGCCAAATGTTTACAAATGTTACGAAACAAATCCAAACATATCAACTTTTTAGCGACTGAAGCCAAACGTTTACAAATATTACGAAACAAATCCAAACGTTTCACCTTTTTAGCAATTTAAGCAAAACGTTTTCAAACGTTACGAAACGAATCCAAACGTTTCACCTTTTTAGCGATTTAAGCCAAACGTTTACAAATATTACGAAACAATACCAATCATTTACAAAAGTTAAGACACAAATCCAAACGTTTCACCTATTTAGCAATTTAAGCCAAACGTTTACAAACGTTAGGAAACAAATCCAAACGTTTCCCCTTTTTAGCGATTTATGCCGTACGTTTACAAACGTTACGAAACAAAGCCGAACTTTTTACCTTTTTAGCTATTTAAGCCAAACATTAACAATTGTTACAAAACAAAACCAAGCGTTTCACCTTTTTAGCGATTTAAGCTGAATGTTTAAAAACGTTATGAAACAAATCCAAACGTTTCACCTTTTTAGTGATTCAAGCCAAATGTTTACAAACACTACGAAATAAATCCAAGCGTTTCACCTTTTTAACAATTTAAACCAAACGTTACGAAACAAAACCAAATGTTTCACCTTTTAAGCGATTTAAGCTAATCGTTTACAAACGTTACAAAAACAAATTCAAATGTTTCACCTTTCTAACGATTTAAGCCAAACGTTTACAAACGTTACCAAACAAATCCAAATATTTTACCTTTTTAGCGATTTAAGCAAACATTTACAAACATTACGAAACAAATCAAACGTTTCACCTTTTTCGCGATTTAAGCCAAACATTTACAAACATTACGAAACAAAACCAAACGTTACGAAACAAATCCAAACGTTTCGCATTTTTAGCGATTTAAGCCAAACGTTTACAAACATTACGAAACAATACCAATCGTTTACAAACATTACGAAATAAATCCAAACGTTTCCCCTTTTTAGCTATTTAAGCCAAACATTACAATTGTTACAAAACAAAACAAAGCATTTCACCTTTTTAGCGATTTAGGCAAAACGTTTACAAACGTTACGAAACAAATCCAAACGTTTTACATTTTTAGCGATTTAAGCCAAATGTTTACAAACACTACGAAACAAATCCAAGCATTTCACCTTTTTAGTAATTTAAACCAAACGTTTCATCTTTTTTGCGATTTAAGACAAACGTTTACAAATGTTACCAAACAAATCCAAACGTTTCATATTTTTAGCAATTTAAATCCAAACGTTTCACCTTTTTAGCGATTTAAGCCAAATTGTTACAAATGTTACGAAACAAATCCAAACGTTTCACCTTTTTAGTAATTTAAGCCAAACGTTTACAAACGTTACGAAACAAATGCAAACGTTTCACCTTTTTAGCGATTTAACCCAAATGTTTACAAACATTACGAAACAATACCAATCGTTTACAAACGTTACGAAACAAATCCAAACGTTTTCCTTTTTTAGCGATTTAAGCCGAACGTTTACAAACGTTACGAAACAAAACCGAACATTTCACCTTTTTAGCTATTTAAGCCAAACATTAACAATTGTTACAAAACAAAACCAAGAGTTTCACCTTTTTAGCGATTTAAGCAGAACGTTTACAAACGTTACAAAACAAATCCAAACGTGTCACCTCTTTAGCGATTTAAGCAAAATGTTTACAGACACTACGAAATAAATCCAAGCGTATCACCTTTTTAGCAATTTAAACCAAACGTTACGAAACAAAACCAAATGTTTCACCTTTTTAGCGATTTAAGCGAATCGTTTCCAAACGTTACAAAAACAAATCCAAACGTTTCGCCTTTCTAACGATTTATGCCAGACGTTTACAAACGTTACCAAACAAATCCAAACGTTTCACCTTTTCACCAATTCAAATCCTAACGTTTCACCTTTTTAGGGATTTAAGCCAAACCTTTACAAACGTTACGAAATAAATCGAACGTTTCACCTTTTTCGCGATTTAAGTTAAACGTTTACAATCGTTACGAAACAAAACCAAACGTTACGAAACAAATCCAAATGTTTCGCCTTTTTAGCAATTTAAGCGAAACGTTTACAAACATTACGAAACAATACCAATCATTTACAAACTTTACGAAATAAATCCAAATGTTTCCCCTTTTTAGCTATTTAAGCCAAACATTAACAATTGTTACAAAGCAAAACCAAGCGTTTCACCTTTTTAGCGATTTAAGCCGAACGTTTACAAACGTTACGAAACAAATCCAAACGTTTCACCTTTTTAGCTATTTAAGCCAAATGTTTACAAACACTACGAAACAAATCCAAGCATTTCACCTTTTTAGTAATTTAAACCAAATGTTTCATCTTTTTTGCGATTTAAGCCAAACGTTTACAAACGTTACAAAAACAATTCCAAACGTTTCACCTTTCTAGCAATTTAAGCCAAACGTTTACAAACGTTACCAAACAAATCCAAACGTTTCACATTTTTAGCAATTTAAATCCAAACGTTTCACCTTTTTAGCGATTTAAGCTAAATTGTTACAAACTTTACGAAATAAATCCAAACGTTTCACCTTTTTAGCAATTTAAGCCAAACGTTTACAAACGTTACGAAACAAATGCAAAGGTTTCACTTTTTTAGCGATTTAACCCAAATGTTTACAAACATTACGAAACAATACCAATCGTTTACAAACGTTACGAAACAAATCCAAACGTTTCCCTTTTTTAGCGATTTAAGCCGAACGTTTACTAACGTTACGAAACAAAACCGAACGTTTCACCTTTTTAGCTATTTAAGCCAAACATTAACAATTGTTACAAAACAAAACCAAGAGTTTCACATTTTTAGCGATTTAAGCGAAACATTTACAAACATTACGAAACAATACCAATCGTTTACAAACGTTACGAAATAAATCCAAATGTTTCCCCTTTTTAGCTATTTAAGCCAAACATTAACAATTGTTACAAAACAAAACCAAGCGTTTCACCTTTTTAGCGATTAAGCCGAACGTTTCCAAACGTTACGAAACAAATCCAAACGTTTCACCTTTTTAGCTATTTAAGCCAAATGTTTACAAACACTACGAAACAAATCCAAGCATTTCACCTTTTTAGTAATTTAAACCAAACGTTACAAAACAAAACCAAACGTTTTCACCTTTTTAGCGATTTAAGCCAAACGTTTACAAACGTTACAAAAACAATTCCAAACGTTTCACCTTTCCAGCGATTTAAGCCAAACGTTTACAAACGTTACCAAACAAATCCAAACGTTTCACATTTTTAGCAATTTAAATACAAACGTTTCACCTTTTTAGCGATTTAAGCCAAACAGTTACAAACTTTACGAAACAAATCCAAATGTTTCACCTTATTTGCGATTTAAGCCAAAACGTTTACAAACGTTACGAAACAAATCCAAACGTTTCACCTTTTTAGCAATTTAAATCCAAACATTTCACCTTTTACCAATTTAAATCCAAACATTTCACCTTTTTAGCGATTTAAGCCAAACGTTTCACCTTTTTAGCTATTTAAGCCAAACGTTTACAAACATTACGAAAAAAATCCAAACGTTTCATTTTTTTAGCGATACAAACGTTACGAAACAAATCCAAACGTTTCACCTTTTAAGAAATTTAAGCCAAATGTTTACAAACGTTACGAAACTAATCCAAACATTTAAAGCGTTACGAAACCTTTTTACCAATTTAAGCCAAACGTTTAGAAACATTACGAAACCAATCCAAACGTTTCCCCTTTTTAGCGATTTAAGCCAAACATTTAGAAACGTTACGAAACAAAACCAAACATTTCACCTTTTTGATTTAAGACAAACGTTTACAAACGTTACGAAACAAATCCAAACGTTTCACATTTTTAATGATTTAAACCAAACGTTTACAAACGTTACACAAAAATTCAAACGTTTCCCCTAGTGATGTAAGCCAAACGTTTAGAAACGAAACAAATCCAAACGTTTCCCCATTTTAGCGATTTGAGCCAAACGTTTACAAACGTTACGAAACAAATCCAAACGTTACACCGTTTTACCAATTTAAGCCAAACGTTTACAAACGTTTAAAATGTTACGAAACAAATCCAAACGATTCATATTTTTTGCGATTTAAGCCAAACGTTTACAAACCTTACAGAACAAAACCAAACGGTTCACATCTTTAGCGATTTAAGCCAAACTTTTACAAACGTTACGTAACAAATCTAAGCATTCCACCTTTTTAGCGATTTAAGCCAACTGTTTACAAAAGTTACGAAACAAATTCAAGCGTTTTCCCTTTTAAGCAGTTTAAGCCAAACGTTTACAAACGTTACGAATCAAATCCCAACGTTTCACCTTTTTAGCGATTTAAGCCAAACGTTTATAAACGTTACGAAACAAAACCAAACGTTTAACCTTTTTAGCGATATAAGCAAAATCTTTAAAACGTTGCGAAATAAATCCAAACTTTTACAAACATTATGGAACAAAAACAAACGTTTCATATTTTTAGCAATTTAAGCAAAACGTTTACAAACGTTACGAAACAAATCCAAACGTTTCACGTGTTTAGCGATTGAAGCCAAACGTTTACAAACATTACGAAACAAATCCAAACGTTTTCCCATTTTTGCGATTTAAGCCAAACGTTTATAAACGTTACAAAACAACACCAAACGTTTACAAACGTTGCGAAACAAATCCAAATGTTTCCAAACGTTAGGAAACAAATCCATAAATTTCCCCATTTTAGCGATTTAAGCGAAACGTTTACAAACGTTACGAAACAAATCCAAACGTTTCCCCAATTTAGCAATTTAAGCCAAACATTTACAAACCTTACGAAACAAATCCAAACGTTTACAAACGCTACGAAAGTAATCCAGACGTTTCACCTTTTTAGTGATCTAAGCCAAACATTTCCCCTTTTTAGCGATTTAAGCCAAACGTTTCCCCTTTTTAGCGATTTTAGCCAAACGTTTACAAACGTTACGAAATAAATCCAAACATTTCACTTTTTTGCAATTTAAATCTAAACGTTTCACCTTTTTAGCGATTTAAGCAAAACGTTTACAACAATATGAAACAAATCCAAACGTTTCACCTTTTTAGCGATTTAAGCCAAACGTTTACAAACGCTACGAAATAAATTCAAACGTTTCACCTTTTTAGCGATTTCAGCCAAACGTCTACAAACGTTACGAAACAAATCCAAACGTTTCACCTTTTTAGCGATTTAAGACAAACGTTTTACAAACGTTACGAAACAAAAGAAGATGTTTCACCTTTTTTTCTATTTAAGCCAAACATTTAGAAACATTACGAAACAAAACCAAACGTTTAAAACGTTACAAAACAAATCCAAGAGTTTCACCTTTTTAGCAATTTAAGCCAAACGTTTATAAACGTTGCGAAACACATCCAAACGTTTAACCTTTTTAGCGATTTAAGCCAAACGTTTACAAACGTTGCGAAACAATTCCAAATATTTCCCATTTTTTGCGATTTAAGTCAAACGTTTACAAACGTGACAAACATATCCAAATGTTACGAAACAAAACCAAACAATTACAAACGTTATGAAACAAATCTAAGCGTTTCAACTTTTTACCAATTTAAGCGAAACGTTTACAAACGTTACGAAACAAATCCAAGCGTTTCACCTTTTTAGCAATATAAGCAAAACGTTTACAAAATAAATCTAAACGTTTCACCTTTTAGCGATTTTATTCGAAAATTTACAAACGTTACGAAACAAAACCAAACATTTCACCTTTTTAACAATTTGAGCCAAACGTTTACAAACGTTATGAAACAAATCCTAACGTTTCCCCATTTTAGCGATTTACGCCAAAAGTTTAAAACGTTACGAAACAAATCCAAACATTTCACCTTTTTAGCGATTTATGCCAAACTTGTACAAACGTTACGAAACAAATCCAAACGTTTCTCCTTTTTAGCGATTAAAGCCAAACGTTTACAAACGTTACGAAATAAATTTAAACGTTTCCCCTTTTTAGCGATTTAAGCCAAACGTTTACAAATGTTACGACCCATTTTAGCGATTTAAGCCAAATATTTACAAACATTATGAAACAAATCCAAGCATTTCACATTTTTAGCGATTTAAGCCAAACGTTTACAAACGATACGAAACAAAACCAAACGTTTAAAACATTTACAAAACAAATAAAAACGTTACACATTTTTAGTAATTTACGCCAAAAGTTTACAAACATCAAACCTTATGAAACAAATCCAAGCGTTTCAACGTTTTAGCAATTTAAGCCAAACATTTACAAACGTTATGAAACAAATCCAAATCTTTCCCCATTTTAGCGATTTAAGCCAAACGTTTAAAACATTACGAAAAAGATGTTTTCCCCTTTTTAGCAATTTAAGCCAAATATTTACAAACGTTACGAAACAAATCCAAACGTTTCACTTTTTCACCGATTTAAACCAAACGTTTACAAACATTACGAAACAAATCCAAGCGTTTCACCTTTTTAGAAAATTAAGCCAAACGTTACGAAACAAATCCAAGCGTTTCACCTTTTTAGAAATTTAAGGCAAACGTTTACAAACATTACGAAACAAATAAAAACATTTTACCTTTTTTGCAATTGAAGCCAAATGTTTACAAACTTTTCGAAATAAAGCCAAACGTTTACAAACGATACGAAACAAATCCAAGCATTTCACCTTTTTAGCAATTTAAGCCAAACGTTTACAAACGTTACGAAACAAATCCAAATGTTTCACCTTATTAGTAATTTAAGCCAAGCGTTTACAATTTTTTTAGTAATTGACGCCAAACGTTTACAAACGTTAGAAAACAAATTCAAATATTTCACCTTTTTAGCAATTTATGCCAAACGTTTACAAACATTACGAAACAAATACAAACGTTTCACCTTTTTAGCAATTTAAGCCAAACGTTTGCAAACAATATAAAAAAAAACCAAACGTTTCACCTTTTTAGCGATTTAAGCCGAACGTTTACAAACGTTACGAAACAAATCCAAACATTTCACCTTTTTAGCGATTTAAGAAAAACGTTTACAAACATTATGAAACAAAACCAAACGTCAAAAACGTTAAGAAAAAAATCCAAATGTTTCCCATTTTTAGCGATTTGAGCCAAACGTTTACCAACATTACGAAGAAAAAACCAATCGTTTACAAACGTTACGAAACAAATCCAAAACATTTCACCTTTTCAGCAATATAAGCCAAATGTTTACAAACGTTACGAAACAAATCCAAACATTTCACCTTTTTAACTATTTAAGCCAAACTTTAACAAACATTACGAAATAAAACCAAACATTTCACCTTTTTAGCGATTTAAGCCAAAATTATACAAACGTTACGAAACAAATCCAAGCGCTTCACCTTTTTCGCAATTTAACCAAACGTTTACAAATGGTACGAAACAAAACCAAGTGTTTTACCTTTTTTGCAATATAAGCCAAACGTTTATAAAAATTACGAAACAAATCCAAACGTCTAAAACGTTACGAAACAAATTCAAACGTTTCACTTTATTAGCGATTTAAGCCAAACGTTTACCAACATTACGAAACGAAACCAATCGTTTACAAATGTTAATTAACAAATTTAGACGTTTCACCTTTTTAGCAATTTAAGCCAAACGTTTACAAACGTTACGAAACAAATCCAAACGTTTCACCTTTTTAGCGATTTGAGCCAAACGTTTACAAACGTTACGAAACAAATCCAAAGTTTTTACCATTTTAGCGATTTAAGCCAAGCGTTTACAAAAGTTACGAAACAAATCCAATTGTTTCTCCTTTTTAACGAATTAAGCAAAACGTTTACAAACGTTACGAAACAAATCCAAACGTTTTACCTTTTTAAATATTTAAGCCAAACGTTAACAAATGTTACAAAACAAAACCAAACGTTTCACCTTTTTTAGCAATTTAAGCCGAATGTTTACGAACGTTACGTAACAATTTCAAACATTTCACCTTTTAGCTATTTAAGGCAAATGTTTACAAACGCTACGAAACAAATCCAAGCATTTCACCTTTTTAGAAATTTAAACCAAACGTTTACAAACGTTAGGAAACGAAACCAAATGTTTCACCTTTTTAGCGATTTAAGCCAAACGTTTACAAATATTACAAAACAAATCCAAACGTTTCACCTTTTTAGCGATTTAACAAAAACGTTTACAAACGTTACGAAACTAATCCTAAAGTTTCACCTTTTTAGCAATTTAAATCCAAACGTTTCACCATTTTAGCGATTTAAGCCAAATGTTTACAAACGCTACGAGACAAATCCAAACGTTTCACATTTTTAGCGATTTGAGCCAAACGTTTCACCCTTTTAACGATTTAAACCAAACGTTTACAAATGTTACGAAACAAATCCAAACGTTTCACCTTTTTAGCGATTTAAGCCAAACGTTTACAAACGTTACGAAATAAAACCAAACGTTTCCCCTTTTTAGCGGTTTAAGCCAAACCTTTATAAACGTTACGTAACAAATCCTAACGTTTCCCCATTTTAGCGATTTAAGCCAAACATTTAAAACGTTACAAAACACATCCAAACGTTTCATTTTTTTAGCGATTGAAGCCAACCATTTACAAACGTTACGAAACAAATCCAAACGTTTCACATGTTTAGCAATTTAAGCCAAACGTTACGAAACAAAACCAAACATTTCACCTTTTTAGCAATTTAAACCAAATGTTTACAAACGTAACGAAAGAAATCCAAGCATTTCACCTTTTTAGCAATTTAAACCTAACGTTTACAAACGTTAGAAAACAAATCCAAGCGTTTCACCTTTTTAGCAATTTTAGCCAAACGTTTACAAACGTTGCGAAACAAATTCAAACGTTTCACCTTTTAGCAATTTAAGCAAAACGTTTACAAACGTTACGAAACAAAACAAAATGTTTCACCTTTTTAGCGATTTAAGTCAAATGTTTACAAACTTTTCGAAACAATCCAAAGGTTACGAAAAAAAACTAAACGTTTACAAACGTTACGAAACAAATCGAAGCGTTTCACTTTTTTAGCAATTTAAGGCAAACGTTTGCAAACGTTACGAAACAAATCCAAGTCTTTTACCTTTTTAACAATTTAAGCAAAACGTTTACAAACGTTACGAAACAAATCCAAACGTTTCAACTTTTTAGCAATTTAAGCCGAACGTTGACGGTTCCGGTTCCGGGTTCTAGACTTTTCAAAAAAAATTGAAAATAAAATTGAAATTTATTTTTTAAAAAGTATAATTTAAAAATAAAATAACATGTGAAGAATAATTGTTGCAAGAAAATAATAAAATAAAACAAATAATAAATGTTATGTTGATTAAAAAAATTAACTAAAATAAATATAGTATACATCTTATAATATATATATATATATATATATATATATATATATATATATATATTAATATTACAATTAATTAACCTTTTATCGACGGGTTTGACCCTTAAATTGCCGGTTCGACCCGGAACCGCCAGTTCACGGTTCAAAAAAATTAGAACCGGCTCGGAACCGGTTTTTCACGGTTCCGAGCCAGTTTTGATCCGGTTCCGGGCCGGTTCTGGGCCAGTTCATGGGCTTACCCGGCCCATGGCCAGCTTTAGTTTTATTTGATATTTAATTTCAAAAGTTTGTATCTATGTAATGCAAAGAATGCCTATATTTTTTAAAGAGCAAAAATATTTAATTATTTTAGAAAAAAAAACTAAAATACATTATTTATTATAATTAGATATATATTTAATTTGAAACTTAAAATCTCTTTTTATATTTTAAAAGAATAAAGAATAAAAAATGTAAAATAATTTGTATATTTATAAACACTGAGAGTAGAATAGAAGAAATGTAGAAAGAGAAATTTTATGTTGAACCTGAAATTTTATGACTGTTGCAAAACAAAAACAAAAGTTCTCTCACCTGAGTTTGATAACTCTCATCTCAAATACAATACTCAGCATTTTTCATCAAGGTTTGTTTTTTCTTTTTTACTTAACTTGTACAGTTTTTTTTCCTTATCCGATCATGAGTTTAATTTAACTTGTGAGTTTTCATGAACAGACTGTTTATGCCCCTGGTAAAACTTGAAGTTTTCTTACAATGCTCTAAAACAAAAATAACAATTTGGGTATGGTCTCTCTTGTTTCTCTCATAAGTCATAAGCATTTTTCATCAGCAAGGTTTGTTTTTTTTTTGTCTTTCGTCTGTCATTTCATATTTAACATTTTGTAATAAAAAAATTTAAAATGAGTTTAATATTATAGTTTCATATGCTTTTAACTTGAGTTTATGCCGGTAATGTATCACTTTGCTGGTAATGTAACCCTAACTTAAGTTAGACTGCTATAAATTCTTAATTCTCAGCAAACTAAGCTAAATAAGTTTTTCAGCCTAACTTTCTTTTCTTACTTATATAAAACCTAGGCTTTTATATTAGCTTATAATCCTTTATGTTCCTCTTTTTTACTCAAACTTTTTTGTTTTGTTTTGCTTTTTTTTGAATTTTTTATTGTCATTCATCGTTTCATACAAAACTATGGCAATTTTCAAGTCAAAGGTAAAAAGTGAAATAATGTCTTCTTAAATACACATTTAAATATAAAATAAAATAGTGTTTTTGAAAAATAATGTTTTCTTAATTGATGACTAATAATGAGGCTAGAAATTGCACTTTCAAAATTAAACTTACTGAATAGTTTAACTTTAAACACATTGCGGCCATTTTTGGCCTTGAAATTAATTAAGAGCATTTTTGTACCCTTAGGCCAATAGCTAAAGGACCTGCATGTCGGCTGCCTGACATATGCATGACAGGGTACGTACAGCAAAATGAAAATAAACACTTTTCGTATTACTTTTTTGTTATGTATCTCCCTCAAATCAATTTGCAGCTCGAGCCATTTTTTTCTATTTGCTTTGTATGCTTCAGTTTTTACTTTTTGTTTTTGTCACTGATTCTTGATTTTGTAGTACAACTAGGTTTAGGGACACGAAATACGGACACTTATGAGAAATTAATTCTTAAAATACCGTAGTTTTGAGAGAAAACACCCATATGAGAAATTAATTCTTACCAATACAATCACTTTTTAAATTGTAATCACTCAAAAATATCTTTTTCTTTTCTTTTCATTTATAGTCTAAACTTTAGGTGTTTTGGAATAATTAACAATACAAATGTCATTTTTTGAGCTTCAAACAAAAATAATAAGCTAATTTGAAAATTTCATTCTATGAAGCACCGATACGGGTACGAGTATGGGTACGGGGAACAACATTTAAAAACAAATAGGGCATGGGTACGGCGGGGACACGGCAATTTTTTACCAAACGTTTACAGCACGGTACGAAACAAATCCAAACGTTTCACCTTTTTAACGATTTAAGCCAAGCGTTTACAAACGTTACGAAACAAAGCCAAACGTCTAAAACGTTACGAAACAAATCCAAACGTTTCATATTTTTAGCGATTTAAGCCAAACATTTACCTACATTACGAAACAAAACCAATCGTTTATAAACGTTACGAAACAAATTCAAATTTTTCACCTTGTTAGCAATTTAAGCCAAACGTTTAAAAACGTTAGGAAACAAATCCAAACGTTCCCCCTTTTTAGAGATCTAAGCTAAACGTTAACAAACGTTAAAAAACAAAACCAAACGTTTCACCTTTTTAGCAATTTAAGCCAAATGTTTACAAACGCTACGAAACAAATCCAAGCGTTTCACCTTTTTGGAAATTTAAACCAAACGTTTACAAACGTTACGAAACAAAACCAAAAGTTTCACCTTTTTAGCGATTTATGCCAAACGTTTACAAACGTTACAAAACAAATCCAAACGTTTTCACCTTTTTAGCGATTTAAGCCAAACGTTTACAAACGTTACGAAACAAATCCTAACATTTCACCTTATTAGCAATTTAAATTCAAAAGTTTTACCATTTTAGCGATTCAAGCCAAACGTTTACAAATGTTACGAAAAAAATCTAAACGTTTCACCTTTTTAGCGATTTAAGCCAAAGGTTTCGCCTTTTTAGCGATTTAAGCCAAACGTTTATAAACGTTACGAAACATGTCCAAACGTTTCCCCTTTTTAGCGATTTAAGCTAAACGTTTACAAACGTTACGAAACAAATCCAAACGTTTCATCTTTTTAGCGATTGAAGCCAAGCGTTTAAAAAATTACGAAACAAATACAAGCGTTACAAAACAAATCCAAACGTTTCCCCTTTTTAGCGATTTTAGCCAAACGTTTACAAATGTTACGAAACAAATCCAAATTTTCACCTTTTTTGCAATTTAAATCCAAATGTTTTGCCTATTTAGCAATATAAGCCAAATGTTTACAAACGTTACGAAACAAATCCAAACGTTTCCCCTTTTTAGCGATTTCAGCAAAACGTTTCCAAACGTTACGAAGTAAATCCAAACGTTTCACCTTTTTAGCGATTTAAGCCAAACGTTTACAAACGTTACAAAACTATTCCAAACGTTAAACCTTTTTAGTGATTTAAGCAAAATTTTTACAAGCGGTACGAAACTAATTCAAACGTTTAAAACGTTATGAAACACTTTTTAGCAATTTAAGCCAGACATATATAAACGTTACGAAACAAATCCAAATGATCCAAACGTTTCACGTTTTTAGCGATTTAAGCCGAACGTTTACAAACGTTACATAACAAATCCAAACGTTTCATCTTTTTAGCGATTTAAGCCAAATGTTTACAAACGCTACGAAACAAATCCAAGCGTTTCACCTTTTTTCAAATTTAAACCAAACATTACGAAACAAAACTAAAGGTTTCTCGTTTTTAGCGATTTAAGCCAAATGTTTACAAACGTTACAAAACAAAACGAAATGTTTCACCTTTTTAGCGATTTAAGCCAAACGTTTAAAAACGTTACGAAACAAATTCTAACATTTCATCTTTTTAGCAATTTAAATTCAAACGTTTGACCATTTTAGCGATTTAAGCCAAACGTTTCGCCTTTTTAGCGATTTAAGCCAAACGTTTACAAATGTTTCGAAACAAATCCAAACGTTTCCCCTTTTTAGCGATTTAAGCAAAACATTTCACCTATTTAGCGATTTAAGCCAAACGTTTACAAACGTAACGAAACAAATCCAAACGTTTCAACTTTTTAGGGATTTAAGCCAAACGTTTCCAAACGTTACGAAACAAATCCAAATGTTTCACCTTTTTAGCAATTTAAGCCAAACGTTTACAACGTTACGAAATCATTCCAAACGTTTCACCGTTTTAGCGATTTAAGCCAAATGTTTACAAGCGTTACGAAACTAATTCAAACTTTTAAAACATTAGGAAACCCTTTCTAGCAATTGAAGCCGAACGTATACAAAAGTTACGAAACAAATCCAAACATTTCACCTTTTTAGAGATTTAAAACAAACGTTTACAAACGTTACGAAACAAATCTAAATATTTCACCTTTTTAGAGATTTAAAACAAACCTTTACAAACATTATGAAACAAATCCAAACGTTTCGCCTTTTTAGCGATTTAAGCCAAACATTTACAAACGTTACGAAACAAAACCAAACGTTTCACCTTTTTAGCAATTTAAGCCCAACTTTTACAGACGTTACAAAACAAATCCAAATGTTTCACCTTTTTAGCGATTTAAGCCAACGTTTGCAAACGTTACGAAACAAATCCAAAGCTTTTCCTTTTTTAGCAATTTAAGCCAAACGTTTACAAACGTTACGAAACTGTAATACCCCAAAATATTTAAGTATTTAATTGGACCATGTGTCCAGTTCTGATTCGTCGGGGTGACGATATCGGAAATAATTTCCAAGAAATTAAAGTAAATAAGCCTTTAGTAGTTCGGTCTTGGGAAAGTAATTATGCGGAATTTAATATCTTATTCCAATTCTAAAGTTGGAATTTTAATTAAAAGGAAAAATATCAAGAAAAGCTTCGGGTCAATCGGAGACTTTTTAAAATTTGGACGCGGATGCGTTTTGGCCTAAATTGTAATTTTTGAAAGGTTCAAGGACCAAATTGTAAATAAGCCAACTAAGCCTCCAGAATAGCAATTGAAAGATTATTGACGGAAAGTAATAATCTTGTGTTAGTATTATTTATTGGAATATAAATAATACGTAAGTAATAGAGTTATAGTGAATATTAACCATTTGGTTAAATAGAAAGTTTAAAAGAGAAATGGTTTGAGTTAAAGCAATGAAGGATGAAAGTGGATAATTCAAAGAATGATCCAGAAGAATGAAAGGAGCATCAATGAAGGAGAGATATCGACGATCAACTTCGATCCGTCGCCGTTTCGCCGTTTCTCGTCCAAATCGCGTGTTCTTTATATCGATTTGTTCAGAATTCGATTCTCTATCTACAACGGGCATCAAATCAAGGTAAGCTTGACGTTTTGGTTTAAGGTTTTGATCGGTTTTATCATTTTAACGATTTTGGATTCGAATTCGATGTATTAAGCTTGAATCCTATATCTTTGATGTTGTTAAGCATTGCGGGATTGATTTGGAATGTTGTAGCATGTCGGGAAGCCCGGGAAACTGGATTTCTGGGGTTGTGCACGTGGTTCACGAACGTGCACGTATTGTGCACGAACGTGCACCAGCTAAAGTGCACGAACATGCATATGAATAGTGATGCACGAACGTGCACAAAACTGCGAGAACGTGCATATGAACAGTGTTTCAGCTTTCAGTTACGAATTTGAGTTTTACGGACTGTAAAGTAAACCAAGATGTTTAAAAGAGAAGTGTCATTAAAAGATTATCAAAGTCAAGAGTCGCATTTGGAATACGATTGTATTGACCTAAGTTTATAACTTAGGGTTTTGATACTAATCCTACGTTTATGAATTAAATGTATAGGTAATTCGAAGAAGTAACTGGCGTATCGATGAAATACCAGATCGACGAGCCAGAATAGCTAAGGGATAGAACGACGCATGGAGCTTACGCTTACGGGATTATAATATTATTATTATTCGGAAAGCGGTCACTGTGAGTGGCAAATTTACTTTCGCGTATTATTTTTATCGTTATAAAAAATATTTTCATACCCTATTAGTATTATTATCAATACATCGCATGTATACGATTTGCTTGCATGAGATGTTATGTTTGATGAATTGAATTATATGAATGTCATTATATTCATTGTTTTGAATATGCGTAGCTAGTATGAGATCTATAGAAATCAATTACCTATTGAGTGTCCATAGGCTATGAGATTACCAGTGAGCCAGTCTAGTGTAATTAGACTGTTGTGATGGTATAAGAATACGCTTGATTACGAGAATTTGAATAAGAATGCGATATGAGAGTGAACTCGGTTAAAATAACCTGAGCCCCACGTGAGTGAACTCAGTTAAAGTAACCTGAGCCCCGTATCCAGTGGGTTGGACCCACCAGTGGGTTGGACCCACCAGTGAGTTGGACTTACACTTTGGAATTAAGAGATTGGTCGCGACTGACGTGGTTGAGTGTAAACACTCCCGAGTCTGACCATTTGGATCAAGTTGATTCGATTATATATGTTTAGCAAATCAAGGATTAGAGTTTCGATAGAGTTTGTTATTTAGGAATGTTTGCTGTGTGCTTATATCATGTATGGAATTTACATACGTATTAAGCATGCGATGCTATATTTTGATAATACCATTAGTAACTTGCAAACTCACTCAGTATTTTCCCAAATACTGACCCCTCACTCTGATGTTTGCAGGTAGTCGGAGTCGGATCAGACAAACCATCTCCATTGTGCCAGAAGTCATTGGACTTGCACAAGTATAAATTCCTAGAGCAGCAGTATTCAGTAGACGTAAATAGAAGATTTTTATGAATTGGTTTTAAATAACTGATTTTCATTGTAAACTCTAATATAATATTTTAATAACTATAAATGCATTATCTAAAAGAGTTTTCCTGAAAATGTTTTATATATAATATTATACTTTTAAATGAGAAAAATTATTAGTGGTTTTAGGCTTGCTACGGGTTTCGGAGCTACCACTCCCATTCCCTAGCGCCGGTCTCGGCTCAATAATTTGGGTCATGACAATTGTGTTATCAGAGCAGTTGGTCCAGTTACCTCTGCTAATATGTGTTTTGTCGGTTAAGTAACCTAGGAACTACAGCAGCAATAGAGTTGAGGTTGGTCCGATCCAAGTCGTTAGTGTGATTTGCTTTCTGATCCGTATGACAAATTGACTTGTCAAATGTTTGTTTGCTTCTTGTGACACGTGTATTTGAGATACATACACGTATTTTGTTTTCGATTGGATGGGAACGCATGATATGCCTATGCAGATAAAGCTTCTAGGAGATGTATTGACTTGTATGAATAGAGTATAATTTATATGATTGTGATTTGATGATATATATATGTGTTCTTAGTATCAGATAATGTGAGAAATGTTATTGGATTCAATCGATCGAAATTTCAGAAAGAGTATGAAGAAGGAATACAAAGTTACAGATGTGGAAGAACCTTCCAGGTACAGAGTTTAAAGGTCTAGAGAACTTACAAATCTTAGAGTTTAGAACTTGTTAAAGTTATTTGTTTAGCGATTCTAAAAGCATAATTGTGCCTAGACCCGTAATAGCCATTGATAATTGCCACAACATCGATAGAAAATGCATCACTACATACAACAATACATGCATCAATAGGACATGCATCGTATGCATTATGCTCAGACGAGGAGGTGAGATGTGGCAACTCTTTGGGAATGAGAGACGTCATCACCCTAGTGCACAATTTTGCTAAGATTTAAATGGAATTTTCAAAGGAGTCGTTTTATTTGAAAGAGTTTTCAAGAAGTTTTGTTTTTATGTATGTATACCTAGACCAGAACTCTATGACTGTCACGACCCGATTTCCATCCTCGAAACTCGAGCCGCGACCGGCGCTAGGGAATGGGAGTGGTAGCTCCGAAACCCGTAGCAAGCCTAAAACCATTACAAACTTTTTGCGATAAAAACAAACAAGCGTTTTCAGAAAAGCTTTTTAACGAAAGATATTAAACATCTATGTACATTTTCTGAAAACCATCAATAGAAACTAGGGTCTTACAATGCGATGCCACATCAAGCATTGCCCTGTTTCGCACATCAAAAACAAACGGTTTAAAGCGCAGTAACACCATTCAAGTTTACAGACATTAGAGTATAAATATACATTAGACCGTTTGACAAAACTATATACATATCTAGGACTGGTCTACTGCAGCACTACTGATACCTACTTCTTCTATACATACTTCTAAGCAGACTTCTGAAGCAAGAATAGAAGCCTGTCACGTCAAAAGACTATATACCTGAAAAATGGTTATAACAACGGGGTCAGTCGAAACTGAGTGAGTTCATAAGTTTACAGTTGAGTATTCTATAAAACAAAACAATGCAATAAATCATTCATTCATATGCATCCAAATATAACTTCCGATTGAAACCCTAATCCTTGATTCATCGAATTATCAAAACCAAATTCTTTCTTTCAAACAAAACGATATATCTTAATCTTGCTGGTAGGTTGCGGGATAGTTCAACCAGATCAACCAATACCATTTGGTACATTCCCGGGATAGTTCAACCAAGGTGACTGTCCATCTTAAAGTCCAACGATCGATCGATATGAATTTCATATTCAAACAAACAAAACATTTTCAAACACAACCGAAGGAGTATACATCTTGAACTTAACTAGTGATCACGTAGTTCCTATTGCCGCCCAATAAGAAAGCATGTTTCATCGGATCTATACTGGTTTCAAGATAATGATGCATGTATTTCATACAAAGCATTTTCGATAACAAATGGTGATATGCAATTCATATAAATCATTTTACGTTTAAAAGCAATGCATTTTCAATACATCAAAAGTAAACACATATACACTCACTGCTTGTTTTTTCCCCAAAAACTTTATTACGCGACCTCCGTCAAGTTCCTTGTCCGGTAGCTGGTTGCCTTGCCGGACCTAAGAAACAGACAAACATAACTCAATAGGAGTACGAAAAATTGGGGATGCGAGGGTCGAGGGGGTTGCACGAGCGTGTAGGGAGATACACGTTCGTGTACCTTGATGGTACACGTTCGTGTACCTTGGTACACGGTCGTGTACCATATATTGGTACACGTTCGTGTACCATGGATGGTACACGTTCGTGTACCACAAGTACACGATCCTCCGGAATCGATTTCCGGGGTTTCCGACATGCTATACACGTAAAAACGCTCCAAACTCAACCAAAACGCGTATTCTAACATCTAAACATCCAAAAACGATCCTATAATCGATAAAACGATAAAATCGTTTCGTGGCCTAAAACTTTGAATCGATATAACTCAAAATATATCCGTCCAAACGATAAAACGTCAAGCTTACCGTGATACACCACTGGAATACGATCAATTCGAGTTAAGAAACGTCAGAAACGGACGAGAAACGACGATCGAGCGACGGAACGTAATTGAAACGGCGAGCGAGAGAAAGAAATGAAATGGTAATGATGATCTGATACCTTCATAGAGAAGGAGTTGGAAGATATATACAATCCGGCTAAAGTACACTTTGATCCTTGAAACTTTTTAAATGTTTCAATTTAATCCAAAACTTATTCAATTAATCTTTCTATTAAATCATATACGTATTATTCATATCCAATAAATAATACTATCTCAAAATATATTATTTCCGTTAAAATCCTCAAATTCCTATTTTCGAGGCTTAATCGGCTAATTTGCACTTTAGCCCCTAAACTTTTCAAAATTTACGATTTAGCCCCAAAATGCCTCCACATCCAAATTTTCAATATTAAATTCCTTAAATCCCACTAATCCGCTTTCTAAACATTATTCTAAATTCCCGATAAAATTAAATTAAATTCTTCTTAACTTAACTTATCGGAAATTACGACACGTGGCATGACTTATTTATCTTCAAATAATTGGGGTATTACATTCACCCCACCTTATAATAAATTCGTCCTCGAATTTAAATCTTAACCACATACTTATCGAAAGAAACTAACACGTCCATAAGAGTTATAAAAGATACCTTGAGCATTATCGTCAAACTCTTGTGCCTCTTGCGGATTCAAAGCAAAAACTCTGGCTTGACCCCCACCAGCCTGTGAAGTCTGACCAGCACCACGACCTCCACCATTCCTTCCTCCACGATTTCCATAGCCACGGCCTCTCTGGCCGGTAAAAGTACTTCCTGTCTGACCATATCCAGATGCTGCCTGATATGCAGTCCTCTGTTGGTTGTAGGAAGGTTGCACCACCGTGGTCATTGAGCCTTGAGGTATCTGTCTCGGACAATGTCTAGCAAAGTGACCATACTGGCCACAATTAAAGCACGCTCCTAAGACAAGATGACACACTCCGTAATGCCTCTTGTTACAGGTCTCACAAATAGGAGGTTCAACTCCTGCATCACTTGTTGTCCTTGCACTATATCCTTCTCCAAACGTATTAGCTTGTGAATCATATCTTGCTCTTTTACGTTCTCGATTACGCTGAGGTCTAGGGAAGTTTCCATCATGAGACTGCACTGGAGCACTCTGCACCACATGCACATTCTCATTTCTAGTCAGTACTTGACCAGAGGGATCTGGAAGTCTCCCGTATCTAATCAGGGTAGACTCAATTTGTTGAGCACTGTCAATCAGCTGAACCAAATCTCTGGTCACACTCGACATCAAGCTCACGAACTCGGGTCCTAATCCCTTTACAAACCTCGTATTCACTCTAACCGGATCCACATTCAGGTCTGGTGCAAAACGGCTCAATCTTGTAAAATCCGTAACATACTCATGCACCGACCTATCTCCCTTTTCCAAATTTAGCAATTGATCACGATGCAGCTCAGTCACTGAGTACGGTAGATAGGACTCTCTAAAGCGATTAACAAACTCAGCCCATGTCATCCGATCCATAGTCGGTTGAATAACACGTTGAAACCAATCCTTGGCTGGTCCTTTCAACGACATTTCTATCATCATAATAGAATGCCTTTCATTAGCTTGGAGACGTCTAGCGTTACGCTCCACTTCGTCCAGAAAATCCAACGCATCTCCAGTACCGTTGAATGCAGTTGGCTTAAGACGCATGTAAGCCAAAGTAATATCTCTATCCACATTTCCGATTAGATGTTGCTGTTGTTGCAGCAATTGCTCCCGTTGCATAGTCTGGTTTTCCACGTGAGTTGTTGCCATAGTCGCAATTCCAGCTAAAAACTGTTCCATATTAAATCCTCCAAAATTCACTGGTTGAGGCATTCCTGGTGCCTGCACTGGTTCTTGCACATTGGCAGCTTGTCCTCTGCCTCCTCCAGCTGCTCCAGCCGGTTCCTGCTGTCCACCCTGGACAGAAGACTCATCTTGAGCCTCTCCAGCTATTGCTCGTGCCATAGCGCTACGCGATCTAGTTTGTCTCTGGCCAGCCATCCTGACCAAAGCAAACAACGCCCCGATCAGCAATCATACGATAAACATATTCTTACTTCTAAGCGCAAAACTAATCATATATGCAAACGGATGCACTCGTATACTATCGATCAAACACGTATAACAGACTCACATCCTATAGATAAGAGTTGAAAGCGCGAAAACAAACGAAGACAATTCAATGACATAATTCGAATCCTATAGCTGCAGTAGTTCCTATCTTAACCTAAAGGCATTGTCAATCCTAGGATCACATAACACACAAAACATAAGGCAATGGCCTAGGAAACTAAACCATTGCTCTGATACCAACATTGTCACGACCCGATTTCCATCCTCGAAACTCGAGCCGCGACCGGCGCTAGGGAATGGGAGTGGTAGCTCCGAAACCCGTAGCAAGCCTAAAACCATTACAAACTTTTTGCGATAAAAACAAACAAGCGTTTTCAGAAAAGCTTTTTAACGAAAGATATTAAACATCTATGTACATTTTCTGAAAACCATCAATAGAAACTAGGGTCTTACAATGCGATGCCACATCAAGCATTGCCCTGTTTCGCACATCAAAAACAAACGGTTTAAAGCGCAGTAACACCATTCAAGTTTACAGACATCAGAGTATAAATATACATTAGACCGTTTGACAAAACTATATACATATCTAGGACTGGTCTACTGCAGCACTACTGATACCTACTTCTTCTATACATACTTCTAAGCAGACTTCTGAAGCAAGAATAGAAGCCTGTCACGTCAAAAGACTATATACCTGAAAAATGGTTATAACAACGGGGTCAGTCGAAACTGAGTGAGTTCATAAGTTTACAGTTGAGTATTCTATAAAACAAAACAATGCAATAAATCATTCATTCATATGCATCCAAATATAACTTCCGATTGAAACCCTAATCCTTGATTCATCGAATTATCAAAACCAAATTCTTTCTTTCAAACAAAACGATATATCTTAATCTTGCTGGTAGGTTGCGGGATAGTTCAACCAGATCAACCAATACCATTTGGTACAGTCCCGGGATAGTTCAACCAAGGTGACTGTCCATCTTAAAGTCCAACGATCGATCGATATGAATTTCATATTCAAACAAACAAAACATTTTCAAACACAACCGAAGGAGTATACAGCTTGAACTTAACTAGTGATCACGTAGTTCCTATTGCCGCCCAATAGGAAAGCATGTTTCATCGGATCTATACTGGTTTCAAGATAATGATGCATGTATTTCATACAAAGCATTTTCGATAACAAATGGTGATATGCAATTCATATAAATCATTTTACGTTTAAAAGCAATGCATTTTCAATACATCAAAAGTAAACACATATAAACTCACTGCTTGTTTTTTCCCCAAAAACTTTATTACGCGACCTCCGTCAAGTTCCTTGTCCGGTAGCTGGTTGCCTTGCCGGACCTAAGAAACAGACAAACATAACTCAATAGGAGTACGAAAAATTGGGGATGCGAGGGTCGAGGGGGTTGCACGAGCGTGTAGGGAGATACACGTTCGTGTACCTTGATGGTACACGTTCGTGTACCTTGGTACACGGTCGTGTACCATATATTGGTACACGTTCGTGTACCTTGGTACACGTTCGTGTACCATGGATGGTACACGTTCGTGTACCACAAGTACACGATCCTCCGGAATCGATTTCCGGGGTTTCCGACATGCTATACACGTAAAAACGCTCCAAACTCAACCAAAACGCGTATTCTAACATCTAAACATCCAAAAACGATCCTATAATCGATAAAACGATAAAATCGTTTCGTGGCCTAAAACTTTGAATCGATATAACTCAAAATATATCCGTCCAAACGATAAAACGTCAAGCTTACCGTGATACACCACTGGAATACGATCAATTCGAGTTAAGAAACGTCAGAAACGGACGAGAAACGACGATCGAGCGACGGAACGTAATTGAAACGGCGAGCGAGAGAAAGAAATGAAATGGTAATGATGATCTGATACCTTCATAGAGAAGGAGTTGGAAGATATATACAATCCGGCTAAAGTACACTTTGATCCTTGAAACTTTTTAAATGTTTCAATTTAATCCAAAACTTATTCAATTAATCTTTCTATTAAATCATATACGTATTATTCATATCCAATAAATAATACTATCTCAAAATATATTATTTCCGTTAAAATCCTCAAATTCCTATTTTCGAGGCTTAATCGGCTAATTTGCACTTTAGCCCCTAAACTTTTCAAAATTTACGATTTAGCCCCAAAATGCCTCCACATCCAAATTTTCAATATTAAATTCCTTAAATCCCACTAATCCGCTTTCTAAACATTATTCTAAATTCCCGATAAAATTAAATTAAATTCTTCTTAACTTAACTTATCGGAAATTACGACACGTGGCATGACTTATTTATCTTCAAATAATTGGGGTATTACATTCACCCCACCTTATAATAAATTCGTCCTCGAATTTAAATCTTAACCACATACTTATCGAAAGAAACTAACACGTCCATAAGAGTTATAAAAGATACCTTGAGCATTATCGTCAAACTCTTGTGCCTCTTGCGGATTCAAAGCAAAAACTCTGGCTTGACCCCCACAAGCCTGTGAAGTCTGACCAGCACCACGACCTCCACCATTCCTTCCTCCACGATTTCCATAGCCACGGCCTCTCTGGCCGGTAAAAGTACTTCCTGTCTGACCATATCCAGATGCTGCCTGATATGCAGTCCTCTGTTGGTTGTAGGAAGGTTGCACCACCGTGGTCATTGATCCTTGAGGTATCTGTCTCGGACAATGTCTAGCAAAGTGACCATACTGGCCACAATTAAAGCACGCTCCTAAGACAAGATGACACACTCCGTAATGCCTCTTGTTACAGGTCTCACAAATAGGAGGTTCAACTCCTGCATCACTTGTTGTCCTTGCACTATATCCTTCTCCAAACGTATTAGCTTGTGAATCATATCTTGCTCTTTTACGTTCTCGATTACGCTGAGGTCTAGGGAAGTTTCCATCATGAGACTGCACTGGAGCACTCTGCACCACATGCACATTCTCATTTCTAGTCAGTACTTGACCAGAGGGATCTGGAAGTCTCCCGTATCTAATCAGGGTAGACTCAATTTGTTGAGCACTGTCAATCAGCTGAACCAAATCTCTGGTCACACTCGACATCAAGCTCACGAACTCGGGTCCTAATCCCTTTACAAACCTCGTATTCACTCTAACCGGATCCACATTCAGGTCTGGTGCAAAACGGCTCAATCTTGTAAAATCCGTAACATACTCATGCACCGACCTATCTCCCTTTTCCAAATTTAGCAATTGATCACGATGCAGCTCAGTCACTGAGTACGGTAGATAGGACTCTCTAAAGCAATTAACAAACTCAGCCCATGTCATCCGATCCATAGTCGGTTGAATAACACGTTGAAACCAATCCTTGGCTGGTCCTTTCAACGACATTTCTATCATCATAATAGAATGCCTTTCATTAGCTTGGAGACGTCTAGCGTTACGCTCCACTTCGTCCAGAAAATCCAACGCATCTCCAGTACCGTTGAATGCAGTTGGCTTAAGACGCATGTAAGCCAAAGTAATATCTCTATCCACATTTCCGATTAGATGTTGCTGTTGTTGCAGCAATTGCTCCCGTTGCATAGTCTGGTTTTCCACGTGAGTTGTTGCCATAGTCGCAATTCCAGCTAAAAACTGTTCCATATTAAATCCTCCAAAATTCACTGGTTGAGGCATTCCTGGTGCCTGCACTGGTTCTTGCACATTGGCAGCTTGTCCTCTACCTCCTCCAGCTGCTCCAGCCGGTTCCTGCTGTCCACCCTGGACAGAAGACTCATCTTGAGCCTCTCCAGCTATTGCTCGTGCCATAGCGCTACGCGATCTAGTTTGTCTCTGGCCAGCCATCCTGACCAAAGCAAACAACGCCCCGATCAGCAATCATACGATAAACATATTCTTACTTCTAAGCGCAAAACTAATCATATATGCAAACGGATGCACTCGTATACTATCGATCACACACGTATAACAGACTCACATCCTATAGATAAGAGTTGAAAGCGCGAAAACAAACAAAGACAATTCAATGACATAATTCGAATCCTATAGCTGCAGTAGTTCCTATCTTAACCTAAAGGCATTGTCAATCCTAGGATCACATAACACACAAAACATAAGGCAATGGCCTAGGAAACTAAACCATTGCTCTGATACCAACATTGTCACGACCCGATTTCCATCCTCGAAACTCGAGCCGCGACCGGCGCTAGGGAATGGGAGTGGTAGCTCCGAAACCCGTAGCAAGCCTAAAACCATTACAAACTTTTTGCGATAAAAACAAACAAGCGTTTTCAGAAAAGCTTTTTAACGAAAGATATTAAACATCTATGTACATTTTCTGAAAACCATCAATAGAAACTAGGGTCTTACAATGCGATGCCACATCAAGCATTGCCCTGTTTCGCACATCAAAAACAAACGGTTTAAAGCGCAGTAACACCATTCAAGTTTACAGACATCAGAGTATAAATATACATTAGACCGTTTGACAAAACTATATACATATCTAGGACTGGTCTACTGCAGCACTACTGATACCTACTTCTTCTATACATACTTCTAAGCAGACTTCTGAAGCAAGAATAGAAGCCTGTCACGTCAAAAGACTATATACCTGAAAAATGGTTATAACAACGGGGTCAGTCGAAACTGAGTGAGTTCATAAGTTTACAGTTGAGTATTCTATAAAACAAAACAATGCAATAAATCATTCATTCATATGCATCCAAATATAACTTCCGATTGAAACCCTAATCCTTGATTCATCGAATTATCAAAACCAAATTCTTTCTTTCAAACAAAACGATATATCTTAATCTTGCCTGTAGGTTGCGGGATAGTTCAACCAGATCAACCAATACCATTTGGTACAGTCCCGGGATAGTTCAACCAAGGTGACTGTCCATCTTAAAGTCCAACGATCGATCGATATGAATTTCATATTCAAACAAAACAAAACATTTTCAAACACAACCGAAGGAGTATACAGCTTGAACTTAACTAGTGATCACGTAGTTCCTATTGCCGCCCAATAGGAAAGCATGTTTCATCGGATCTATACTGGTTTCAAGATAATGATGCATGTATTTCATACAAAGCATTTTCGATAACAAATGGTGATATGCAATTCATATAAATCATTTTACGTTTAAAAGCAATGCATTTTCAATACATCAAAAGTAAACACATATAAACTCACTGCTTGTTTTTTCCCCAAAAACTTTATTACGCGACCTCCGTCAAGTTCCTTGTCCGGTAGCTGGTTGCCTTGCCGGACCTAAGAAACAGACAAACATAACTCAATAGGAGTACGAAAAATTGGGGATGCGAGGGTCGAGGGGGTTGCACGAGCGTGTAGGGAGATACACGTTCGTGTACCTTGATGGTACACGTTCGTGTACCTTGGTACACGGTCGTGTACCATATATTGGTACACGTTCGTGTACCTTGGTACACGTTCGTGTACCATGGATGGTACACGTTCGTGTACCACAAGTACACGATCCTCCGGAATCGATTTCCGGGGTTTCCGACATGCTATACATGTAAAAACGCTCCAAACTCAACCAAAACGCGTATTCTAACATCTAAACATCCAAAAACGATCCTATAATCGATAAAACGATAAAATCGTTTCGTGGCCTAAAACTTTGAATCGATATAACTCAAAATATATCCGTCCAAACGATAAAACGTCAAGCTTACCGTGATACACCACTGGAATACGATCAATTCGAGTTAAGAAACGTCAGAAACGGACGAGAAACGACGATCGAGCGACGGAACGTAATTGAAACGGCGAGCGAGAGAAAGAAATGAAATGGTAATGATGATCTGATACCTTCATAGAGAAGGAGTTGGAAGATATATACAATCCGGCTAAAGTACACTTTGATCCTTGAAACTTTTTAAATGTTTCAATTTAATCCAAAACTTATTCAATTAATCTTTCTATTAAATCATATACGTATTATTCATATCCAATAAATAATACTATCTCAAAATATATTATTTCCGTTAAAATCCTCAAATTCCTATTTTCGAGGCTTAATCGGCTAATTTGCACTTTAGCCCCTAAACTTTTCAAAATTTACGATTTAGCCCCAAAATGCCTCCACATCCAAATTTTCAATATTAAATTCCTTAAATCCCACTAATCCGCTTTCTAAACATTATTCTAAATTCCCGATAAAATTAAATTAAATTCTTCTTAACTTAACTTATCGGAAATTACGACACGTGGCATGACTTATTTATCTTCAAATAATTGGGGTATTACAATGACGGAAGTGAAGTGCTCGCGAGCAAGCTGCGATCAAGACAACGAGGCGAATGAACACGTATAATTGTGAGAACATAGGATTTGTGCCTCTAACTAATGAATTTAGCATTGATTAAACAGACTAGTATATGACTAGAATAGTAGATATGTTCGGATAGTAAGGCATATCCCATTAACAACGTATAGAACATGTATGTTATGTTTTGATACTCTTGATGTTTGATTAAGTCCATGTGAGCGGAATGCTCGCAAGACTTAAGTTACGATATGTAATCAAGAAAATCTAGAGGACACTGATTTTCTTGAACCCGGTCAACATAGATGTTTATAGCTACGATAGTAATATGCGAGTAACATATACAACGCGAGTATATGTTTTGATAATTTACTAAGTTTATAATGAGTTAGAACACTCAGAAGACTAGCAATAAGAGACGTAATCATAGAAGGTCGGAAGGAAGGGGATGTTCCTAAAATCCAATGTACGTGGACAGCGATTAGTCGTGATGATTAGTAAGTGTTATATTTTAAGGAATTTATCAGTATTCCTTTATATAATCGCTATACTGTGAACAAAGAACTGCGCGAATGTGTGCTGTTGCACAGCAAGTATATGAAGCGCGAGAAGAAGATCGAGGTAACAAAAGCAAATACAACATAGTCTAATTGGCCAGTAAAGGCCAGAAATGAGATGAAGGTCAATGGGAACCTAGTGGAATTGTGTGCCAATAATAGGACGATTGATAAGTTAAGACTAAAAGAGTTTGATGGATCAAGCGGTACGCTAGATCCTCCATGAAAAGTAAAGTAAGATGCTCGTACATATCGAGCGGATGAAGGACAAACAATATGGTCGATCACGATGTCAATGAAAGGTTTAACCCATGATTAGTTTTGACAAGCAATTAAAGCGGTAATACGTCAAATAATATGAACTAAGCTATGACCCGATCTGAGAAATTCTTTCCCCCATTAGTTCCGGTTAAGGATAATCGGGAAAGATCAAGGTACTTAAATAAGAAGATATAATGAAAATGAATAATTGGAGTATACAATAAGAAAGATCGAGAGATAAACAACAAGAATTGCAATTGGTGGATTAAGAGTTGAAACTCCCACCTCAAGGTTTCAATTATGAAGCGGAATAGTAGGCTGTGAAAGGTACAAATGTAATGGATGCTTGTGAAGTGCTAACCTTAAACTTCGAATTAGATCAAATAAGAAGTAATGTGATTGATATAGAAGATTGATTATGATCCTTAAAGGATTAAGATGTGTTAGACACGATCAAACTTGTTTGATATATTCCCAGAAGAAGATCCTCAGGGAGAGGGCTTCGAGGAAGAAGAGTTATCAGACGAGTCCGATGTCGAGGAATACTGGAGTGACCATTGCTAGTTTAGTGTACGGAAATATCACAAATCTGAGGGAGGATGCAGAGATAGGCAATGGTCAGGCATAAGTAGCCTTGAATCTGGTTGGGAAGCAAATGTGCTCCTTTTCATGAGGAATGCTACCAGTGGGACTGTATTCCACTAACTTTTTGCGTATGGTTGAGGGAATGTCAAAGGTACATGACGTGTATGATAAAGTAATCAGAGTTAAGGAAAGTACGGATAACCTGCGTATAACGCAAGGAACTCGATAAGAATGATCGAAGAAAAAGAAAAAGAGAAGAGTCATGTGGAGAGTTGACAAGGAGATAAGAGAAATGGAAATCTATGTAGTCGCTGGCACATAGAAACAAAGAAAGATAAAGAGGACAGAGACATAGGATCAAATCTACTGACAGTTAAGATGTCTGTAAAGGTACAATAGTACAATATGTAGGTAATCGAGAGCGCACTACATCGATAATTCAGGCACAAAGGGACTACAACCCATTGTTTAATTGTTGATCAACGTTCAGAGTGCTGAAACAAGAAATATCAGATATGCGAGACGCGATAGAGATGATATCAGCATAGGATCGGCTTTACAAACGGCCATGATTACAGTACCAATACGATAAGATGATACATATACAATTGAGAGCACACTACATCGGGAAATTCAGATAAAGAAGGCCACAACTCTCTATTAATGATCGATGTTGTGGATATTAAAAGAAAGTAGTACATGAAGTGAAAAATGCACTGAGGAGGAAAGCAAAGAATGCAATAGAAGATAATCAAGATACACGATAAGAGCGTGAATAAGGAACGCAAGAGGAATACCATAGGATCATAGCATCTAGACTATTAATCCTATTGGTTGACTAAGGACAAGAAGTTAAAGAAAAATTACGAAGAAGTACATCTACGATATGGACAAAAGTAGAAATGATAAGTGGAATAGCAAGATCATGGATAGTAATGAGAAGTAAACTTAACGCTGCATGATAGTAAAGAGAAATGATTTGGAAGTTAAGAGCCAAACTAAGATTAAGGGTTAAAATAAAGATATAGATAAGAAAGAATTGGATTATGTTGCTAAATGCTAAAAGCATCTTTGAAGGTCAGAAGGTGAACAATATCAAGAAAACGACGGAGAAAAGAAAAGCGTAGATGAAATGAGAAAGGATGATGAATAAAAAGATCAAGCATGGAGTGAACAATGATGTCATCAGAAGACATTCTGATGTAAGTATATAATTGGAAAAAGATTAAGATCCTTAATTAAGGGTTATAAGCAAAGAAAGCTAAACAGAGCATTGGTCACACGCTGTCTTATTAAAATAAGAAGTCGGTGACCAATATAAAAATCCTATCTGATTGAAAACCGGATTGATGAAACAGATTGATGTATAGTAAGAAGGAACTAGAAGTTTCAGGAATAGCGCGTTATGCTAAAGGAAAAGAAGTACGTCAATACACATACGAGATATATTGACACAAGAAGAAAAGTAAATAAGCTTTACTAGGAAAGTAAATAAAGACCTTATAAGGATACACCATGAGGATTCACCTCATGAACAACCATGATAAGCAACGATAACGGAAAAATCTTTATACGAGAAATAAAGTAACGAGATAAAAGAGGATAGCGGATAATAGTATAAGTTCCTAGCACTACAACGAATAACAATCGGATGACAACAATAGTAATACAAAAGAAACTACGTAAGTAGAGAAGCATGAGCTAATTAAGTATTCACATTACTCAACAAGGAATGATGATAGGATTAGACGTATTGAACAAAAGTAAAGAATCAAGAACAGAGAATCATAAGTACAGATGAATACGAGTGACAAGGATTATCATCTTTAGTGATAAGGTATCATTAGAACGAGCTATCATTGAACATCAGTAAGGAACTGAAAGTTCAATTACGAGTTTAAGAGTTTATAGTATTGAATATCAGAGAAGGAACCATAATGTATAAGGATACGGCTGAAATCACTATAAAAGAAGATAATGACATGAAAGTAGTCAAAGATTTTATCGCATAAGAGGTACAAAGCTGGAATGAGAAACTCACACGCTGATAAATGTCGTAAAGTGAATATGGGATACCTACTATAAACAAAGTTCAAAGGGTCAAGTGTTTAAGATAAATTAAAAGTTATATGAAGGACAAATTTTATTAAGGGGGAAGAATGTAATACCCCAAAATATTTAAGTATTTAATTTGACCATGTGTCCAGTTCTGATTCGCCGGGGTGGCGATATCAGAAATAATTTCCAAGAAATTAAAGTAAATAAGCCTTTAGTAGGTTGGTCTTTGGAAAGTAATTATGCAGAATTTAATATCATATTCCAATTCTAAAGTTGGAATTTTAATTAAAATGAAAAATGTCTAGAAAAGTCCAAAACTAGAGTTCAGGGACTAAAGTAGTATTTTAACCAGTAAAGTCCCGAAAAGGGAAATTATTTCGCCAAGGTCCGCAAAATGTTTTATAGTATATGTGATAAAAGTTTCGGGTCAATCGGAGACTTTTTAAAATTTGGACGCGGATGCGTTTTGGGCTAAATTGCAATTTTTGAAAAGTTCAAGGACCAAATTGTAAATTAGCCAATTAAGCCTCCAGAATAGCAATTGAAAGATTATTGACGGAAAGTAATAATCTTGTGTTAGTATTATTTATTGGAATATAAATAATACGTAAGTAATTGAGTTAAAGTGAATATTAATTATTTGGTTAAATAGAAAGTTTAAAAGAGAAATGGTTTGAGCTAAAGAAATGAAGGATGAAAGTGGATAATTAACCAAATATTTATATATATGTTGATCATTCAAAGAATGATCTAGAAGAATGAAAGGAGCATCAGTGAAGGAGAGAAATCGACGATCAACTTCGATCCGTCGCCGTTTCGCCGTTTTTCGTCCAAATCGCGTGTTTTTTATATCAATTTGTTCAGAATTCGATTCTCTATCTACAACGGGCATCAAATCAAGGTAAGCTTGATGTTTTAGTTTAAGGTTTCGAGCGGTTTTATCATTTTAACGATTTTGGATTCGAATTTCGATGTATTAAGCTTGAATCTTATATCTTTGATGTTGTTAAGTATTGCGGGATTGATTTGGAATGTTGTAGCACGTCGGAAAGCCCGAGAAACTGGATTTCTAGGGTTGTGCACGTGGTGCACGAACGTGCACCAACAAAAGTGCAGGAACGTGCACGTGGTGCAGGAACGTGCACGTGGTGCAGGAACGTGCACCAGCATAGTGCACGAACGTGCACAATGATGCCAGAACGTGCATATGCATAGTGATGCACGAACGTGCACAAAAGTGCGAGATCATGCATATGAACAGTGTTTCAGCTTTCAGTTTCGAATTTGAGTTTTACGGACCGTAAACGTAAACCAAGACGTTTAAAAGAGAAATGTCATTAAAAGATTATCGAAGTCAAGAGTCGCATTTGGAATACGATTGTATTGAGATAAGTTTATAACTTAGGGTTTTGATACTAAGCCTACGATTATGAAATAAACGTATAGGTAATTCGAATAAGTAACTGGCGTAATGATGAAATACCAGATCGACGAGCCGGAATAGCTAAGGGATAGACCGACGCATGGAGCTTACGCTTGCGGGATTATAATATTATTATTATTCGAAAAGCGGTCACTGTGAGTGGAAAATTTACTTTCGCGTATTATTATTATCATTATAAAAGTTATTTTCATACCCTATTTGTATTATTATCAATACATCGCATGTATACGATTTGCTTGCATGAGATGTTATGTTTGATGAATTGAATTATATGAATGCCATTATATTCATTGTTTTTAATATGAGTAGCTAGTATGAGATCTATAGAAATCAATTACCTATAGGGTTTCAATGGGCTATGAGATTACCAGTGAGTCAGTCTAGTGTAATTAGAGTTTTACCTGAGCCCCGTATCCAATGGGTTGGACCCACCAGTGGGTTGGACCCACCAGTTAGTTTGACTCACACTTTGGAATTAAGAGATTGGTCGCGACTGACGTGGTTGAGTGTAAACACTCCCGGGTCGGACCATTTGGATCAAGTTGATTCGATTATATACGTTTAGCAAATCAAGGATTAAGTTTCGATAGAGTTTGTTATTTAGGAATGTTTGTTGTGTGCTTATATCATGTATGGAATTTACATACGTATTAAGCATGCGATGCTATATTTTGATAATACCAATAGTAACTTGCAAACTCACTCAGTATTTTCCCAAATACGGACCCCTCACTCTGATGTTTGCAGGTAGTCGGAGTCGGATCAGACAAACCATCTCCATTGTGCCAGAATTCATTGGACTTGCACAAGTATGAAATCCTAGAGCTGCAGTAGTCAGTAGGCGTAAATAGAAGATTTTTATGAATTGGTTTCAAGTAACTGATTTTCATTGTAAACTCTAATATAATATTTTAATAACTATAAATGCATTATCTAAAAGAGTTTTCCTGAAAATGTTTTATATATAATATTATACTTTTAAATGAGAAAAATTATTAGTGGTTTTAGGCTTGTTACGGGTTTCGGAGCTACCACTCCCATCCCCTAGCGCCGGTCTCGGCTCAATAATTTGGGTCGTTACAGAAACAAATCCAAGAGTTTCACCTTTTCAGCAATTTAAGCCAAACGTTTAAAAACGTCACGAAACAAATCCAAACGTTTCACCTTTTTAGCAATTTAAGCCAAATATTTACAAATGTTACGAAACAAATCCAAATGTTTCACCTTTTTAGCCATTTAAGGCAAATGTTTACAAACGTTACGAAACAAAAAAGATGTTTCACCTTTTTTGCTATTTAAGTCAAACATTACGAAACAAAACCAAACGTTTAAAATGTTACAAAACAAATCCAAGTGTTTCACCTTTTTAGCAATTTAAGCCAAACGTTTATAAACGTTGCAAAACAAATCCAAACGTTTCACCTTTTTAGCTATTTAAGCCAAACGTTTACAAACGTTCCGAAACAAATCCAAACGTTTCACCTTTTTTGCGATGTAGGCCAAACGTTTACAAATGTGACAAAACAAATCCAAACGTTATGAAACAAAACCAAACGTTTACAAACGTTATGAAACAAATCCACGCATTTCACCTTTTTAGCAATTTAAGCGAAACGTTTACAAACGTTACGAAATAAATCCAAGCGTTTCACCTTTTTAGCAATTTAAGCAAAAAGTTTACAAACGTTACCAAACAAATCTAAACGTTTCACCTTTTTAGCGATTTAATCCGAAAATTTACAAATGATACGAAACAAAACAAAACATTTCACTTTTTAGCAATTTGAGCCAAACGTTTACAAACATTACGAAACAAATCCAACTGTTTCCCCATTTTAGGGATTTAAGCCAAAAGTTTAAAACATTACGAAACAAATCCAAACATTTCACCTTTTAAGCGAGTTATTCTAAACGTTTACAAACTCTAAGAAACAAATCCAAACGTTTCGCCTTTTTAGCGATTGAAGCCAAATGTTTGCAAATGTTACGAAACAAATTTAAACGTTTCCCCTTTTTAGCGATTTAAGCCAAACATTTACAAAAGTTACGAAAAAAATCCAAACGTTTTCCCATTTTAGCGATTTAAGCCAAACGTTTACAAACGTTTCGAAACAAAACCAAAAGTCTCTGGTTCTTTGAGTCAGATGCTGGAGAGATTTGCACGTTACGGCCGCTGCAAACTGGGCCAGATTTGGAGTCCGGATGGGCCTGGAAACGCGTTTTGAAGTTTGGACCGAAATTTGGAAGATCTGGGAAGCGTATCTGGGATTTGGCAAAGGAAGAGCACGGCACCGGTCACAGTGTCGGCGCCGGCAGGATAAGGCAGCGGCGGTGCTGGTTCATTGTGGCAGCGCCGTCGTTTGCAGCGGCCGCGTCGGCAGTTCGTCGACAACAGTTCTGGGATTTTGTTTTGCTCCGTTCTCACTCGTTTTAGCTCCATTTTCATGCAAAAGTAGTCAAAACCGCATAAAATTGAACAAGGAATCCAAAAAACACATAATCAGAGTGTTTTAAGCTCATCTAGATGAAGTTATTTTTCTGGGCAGCAACTCGTTTTTTTTTAAGTTTTCATGTCTAAACTAGCTAAGATCTCCTGAAAACATGCATTCTCAGAGCTCTAAATTAACTAGATTTATATATTTGAGCTTAAACATGATTAATTACAGCAATTTAACATGTCTATCATCGAATTTTATGGCAATTTTTGAAAGCATCGGATTGATTAATTAAAGCTACTTTAATGACAAATAAGCAAATAATCTAAACATGCAACCTAAGATAAATTACAACAATTACAACAATCATATATGCAACGGAAAAATCAAAGGAATTATGATAGAGGGTCCTCAAAAGTACCGTTTTGAGTCCTTAGCTCGTTTACTGGCGAAGTGGCTGCGGAATCTAGCTTCGAATCTGTGCAGGGTTTTTGTTCTTGGAGAATCAAAGCGTATTAGGTGTTTTCAGGACTGAATTTTGTGTGTGTGTGTGTGATGGCCGAATTTTCTTGTCTATTTTTAGGGTTTGTGTGCCACCTTTAGCCAGGCTGGCTTAAGGCTGTATTTATAGTGATTAGGGGTGACCTAGGGTTTCTTAGTATCTTCTAGAATATTCTAGAATATTCTAGGGTGAAAGTGAGTGAAGTGATAAGCTTTTAGGTGTTAAGATTAGCCTTAAACTCTATCTTTTTGATTAAATTCGGATTTAAAATTGGTGGCTAAGTAAACATTCTAGACTTAGAATACAATGTCTTTGGATTTTTATGGGATATTCACGCCTAATTAAGCTTTAATACTCCCAGTTTGTAACTGTGCACATATTATGCCTGCTTAGATTCCAGCAAGCAAATCGAAAGCTCGTCACACGGACGAATTTCTCTGGAAATCATCATTGGACGCTTCAGTTCCTTATCACTTTTTTACCTGTCCGAAGAATAGGTGTCTACTACGTTACAAAAGAAATCCAAACTTTTCACCTTTCTAGCAATTTAAGCCAAACGTTTGCAAACGTTACGAAACAAATCGAAATGTTTCACCTTTTTAGCAATTTAAACCAAACGTTTCACCTTTTAAGCGATTTAAACCAAACGTTTACAAACGTTACGAAACAAATCCAAACATTTCACCTTTTTAGTGATATAAGCCAAAAGTTTCATCTTTTTAGCGATTTAAGACAAACGTTTCACCTTTTTTAGCGATTTAAGCCAAACGTTTTCAAACGTTGTGAAACAAATCCAAACGTTTCACCTTTTTAGCGATTTAAGCCAAACGTTTACAAACGTTACGAGACAAATACAAACGCTTCCCCTTTTTAGCGATTGAAGCCAAATGTTTACAAATATTACGAAACAAATCCAAACGTTTCACCTTTTTAGCGATATAAGCCAAACGTTTACAAACATTACGAAACAAATCCAAAGGTTTCACCTTTTTAGAAATTTAAATCTAAACGTTTCACCTTTTTAGTGATTTAAGCCAAACATTTACAAATGTTACGAAACAAATCCAAACGTTTCACCTTTATAGCAATTTAAGCCAAACGTTTCACCTTTTTAGCGATTTAAGCCAAACGTTTGCAAACGTTACGAAACAAATCCAAACGTTTCACCTTTTTAGCGATTTAAGCCAAACGTTTACAAACGTTACGAAACAATCCAAACGTTTCACCTTATTAGAAATTTAAGCCAAAAATTTACAAACGTTCCGAAACTAATCCAAACGTTTAAAACATTACGAAACCCTTTTTAGCAATTTAAACCAAACGTTTACAAACGTTACGAAACAAATCCAAACGTTTCCCCTTTTTAGCAATTTCAAACAAACGTTTACAAATATTGTGAAAGAAATCCAAATATTTCACCTTTTTAGCGATTTAAGCCAAATGTTTGCAAACGTTACGAAACAAAACCAAATGTTTCACCTTTTTCGCAATATAAGCCAAAAGTTTACAAACGTAATGAAACAAATCCAAACTTTCACCTTTTTAGCGATTTAATCCAAACGTTTACAAACGTTACAAAATAAATCCAAACGTTTCACATTTTCAGCAATTTAAGCCAAACATTTACAAACGTTATGAAATAAATCCAAGAGTTTCTCCTTTTTAGCGATTTAAGCCAAACCTTTACAAACATTACGAAACAAATCCAAACTTTCCTCTTTTTAGCGATTTAAGCCAAACGTTTACCAACGTTATGAAACAAATCCAAGAGTTTTACCTTTTTAGGAATTTATGCCAAACGTTTACTAACGTTACGAAACAAATCCAAACGTTTCACCTTTTTAGCGATCTAAGTCAAACGTTTACAAACGTTACGAAACAAATCTTAATGTTTCCCCATTTTAGCGATTTAAGCGAAACATTTAAAACGTTACGAAACAAATCCAAATGTTTCACCCATTTAGTGATGTAAGCCAAACTTTTACAAATGTTACGAAACAAATCAAAATATGTCACCTTTGTATCGATTGAAGCCAAACGTTTACAAATATTACGAAATAAATCCAAACGTTTCACCTTTTTAGCAATTTAAGGCAAACGTTGACAAACGTTACGAAACAAAAACGTTTCACCTTTTTAACGATTTAAGGCAAACGTTGACAAACGTTACGAAACAAAAACGTTTCACCTTTTTAGCGATTTAAGCCAAACATTTACAAACATTACGAAACAATACCAATAGTTTACAAACGTTACGAAATAAATCCAAACGTTTCACCTTTTAAGCAATTTAAGCCAAACGTTTACAAACATTACGAAACAAATCCAAATGTTTCCCCTTTTTAGCGATTTAAGCCGAACGTTTACAAACGTTACGAAATAAAACCGAACGTTTCACCTTTTTAGCTATTTAAGCCAAACATTAACAATTGTTACAAACAAAACCAAGCGTTTCACCTTTTTAGCGATATAAGCCGAACGTTTAAAAACGTTATGAAGCAAATCCAAACGTTTCACCTTTTTAGCGATTTAAGCCAAATGTTTACAAACACTACGAAATAAATCCAAGCGTTTCACCTTTTTTGCAATTTAAACCAAACGTTACGAAACAAAACCAAATGTTTCACCTTTTTAGCGATTTAAGCTAATCGTTTACAAACGTTACAAAAACAAATCTACATGTTTCCCCTTTCTAACGATTTAAGCCAAATGTTTACAAACGTTACCAAACAAATCCAAATGTTTTACCTTTTGACCAATTTAAATCCCAACGTTTAACCTTTTATGCGATTTAAGCCAAACATTTACAAACATTACGAAACAAATCAAACGTTTCACCTTTTTCGCGATTTAAGCCAAACGTTTACAAACATTACGAAACAAAACCAAACATTACGAAATAAATCCAAACGTTTCGCATTTTTAGCGATTTAAGCCAAACGTTTACAAACATTACGAAACAATACAAATTGTTTACAAAGGTTACGAAATAAATCCAACCATTTCCCCTTTTTAGCTATAAAAGACAAACATTAACAATTTTTACAAAACAAAACCAAGCGTTTCACCTTTTTAGCGATTTAGGTCAAACGTTTACAAACGTTACGAAACAAATCCAAACATTTTAGTTTTTTAGCGATTTAAGCCAAATGTTTACAAACACTACGAAACAAATCCAAGCATTTCACCTTTTTAGTAATATAAAGCAAACGTTACGAAACAAAACCAAATGTTTCATCTTTTTTGCGATTTAAGCCAAACAGTTACAAACGTTACAAAAACAATTCCAAACGTTTCCCCTTTCTAGCGATTTCAGCAAAACGTTTACAAACGTTACTAAACAAATCCAAACGTTTCACATTTTTAGCGATTTAAGCCGAACATTTACAAACGTTAAAAACCAAAACCAAACGTTTCACCTTTTTAGCTATTTAAGCCAAACATTAACAATTGTTACCAAACAAAACCAAACGTTTTGCCTTTTTAGCGATTTAAGCCGAACGTTTACAAACATTACGAAACAAATCCAAACGTTTCACCTTTTTAGCGATTTAAGTCAAATGTTTACAAACACTACGAAACAAACCCAAGGGTTTCACCTTTTTAGCAATTTAAACCAAACGTTGCGAAACAAAATCAAATGTTTCACCTTTTTAGCTATTTAAGCCAAACGTTAACAATGGTTACAAAAGAAAACCAAACGTTTCTCCTTTTTAGCGATTTAAGCCAAACGTTTACAAACATTACGAAACAAATCCAAACGTTTCGCCTTTTTAGCGATTTAAGCCAAATGTTTACAAATACGAAACAAATCCAAGGGTTTCACCTTTTTAGCAATTTAAATCAAACGTTGCGAACAAAACCAAATGTTTCACCTTTTTAGCAATTTAAGTCAAACGTTTACAAATGTTACAAAACAAATCCAAATGTTTCACCTTTGTAGCGTATAAGCCAAACGTTTACAAACGTTACGAAACAAATCCAAACATTTCACCTTTTTAGCGATTTAAGCCAAACGTTTCATCTTTTTAGCGATTTAAGCCAAACGTTTCACCTTTTTAGCGATTTAAGACAAACGTTTACAAACGTTACGAAACAAATCCAAAAGTGTCACCTTTTTAGCGATTGAAGCCAAACATTTATAAATATTACGAAACAAATCCAAACGTTACAAAACAAATCCAAATGTTTCACCTATTTAGCGATCTAAGCCGAACGTTTACAAACGTTACAAAACAAATCCAAACGTTTCACCTTTTTAGCAATTTAAATCCAAACGTTTCACCTTTTTAGTGATTTATGCCAAACATTTACAAACTTTACGAAACAAATCCAAACGTTTCACCTTTTTAGCGATTTAAGCCAAACGTTTACAAACATTACGAAACAAATCCAAACGTTTCATTTTTTTAATGATTTAAGCCAAGCATTTACAACGTTACGAAACAAATCCAAACGTTTTGCCTTTTAAGAAATTTAAGTCACACGTTTACAAACGTTACGAAACTAATCCAAACGTTTATAACGTTACGAAACCTTTTTACAAATTTAAGCCAAACGTTTACAAACGTTATGAAACAAATCCAAACGTTTCACCTTTTTAGCGATATAAGCCGAACATTTAGAAACGTTACGAAACAAAACCAAACGTTTCACCTTTTTAGCGATTTAAGCCAAACGTTTACAGACGTTACGAAACAAATCCAAACGTTTCACCTTTTTAATGATTTAAACCAAACGTTTACAAATGTTACGAAAAAATCCAAACGTTTCCCCTTTTTAGCGATTTAAGCCCAAAGTTTACTAATGTTACGAAACAAATCCAAACATTTCCCCATTTTAGCGATTTGAGCTAATCGTTTACAAACGTTACGAAACAAAACCAAACGTTTAAAACGTTACAAAACAAATCCAAAGGTTTCGCATTTTTAGCGATTTAAGCCAAACGTTTACAAACATTACGAAACAATATCAATCGTTTACAAAGGTTACGAAATAAATCCAAACGTTTCCCCTTATTAGCAATTTAAGCCAAACGTTTACAAAAGTTACGAAACAAATCCAATCGTTTCCACTTTTTAGCGATTTAAGCCGAACGTTTACAAACATTACGAAACAAAGCCAAACGTTTCACCTTTTTAGCCATTTAAGCCAAAAGTTAACAATTGTTACAAAACAAAACATAACGTTTTGCCTTTTAAGTGAATTAGGCCGAACGACAAACATTACGAAACAAATCCAAACGTTTCACCTTTTTAGCGATTTAAGCCAAATATGTATAAACACTACGAAACAAATCCTAGGGTTTCACCTTTTTAGCAATTTAAACCAAACGTTGCGAAACAAAACCAATCGTTTCACCTTTTTAGCGATTTAAGCCGAACGTTTACAAACGTTAAGAAACAAAACCAAACGTTTCGCCTTTTTAGCGATTTAAGCCGAACGTTTGCAAACATTACGAAACAAATCCAAACGTTTCACCTTTTTAGCGATTTAAGCCAAATGTTTACAAACACTACGAAACAAATCCAAGGGTTTCACCTTTTTAGCAATTTAAACCAAACGTTGCGAAACAAAACCAAATTTTTTAACCTTTTTAGCAATTTAACTCAAACGTTTACAAACCTTACAAAACATATCCAAATGTTTCACCTTTGCAGTGTTTAAGCCAAACGTTTACAAACGTTACGAAGCAAATCGAAACGTATCACCTTTTTAGAGATTTAAGCCAAACGTTGACAAACGTTACGAAACAAATCCAAACGTTTCACCTTTTTAGTAATTTAAATCCAAACGTTTCACCTTTTTAGTGATTTATGCCAGACGTTTACAAACGTTACGAAACTAATCCAAACGTTTCACCTTTTTAGCGATTTAAGCCACACGTTTCACCTTTTTAACGATTTAAGCCAAACGTTTACAAACATTACGAAACAAATCCAAACGTTTCATTTTTTTAGCGAATTAATCCAAACGTTTACAAACGTTACGAAACAAATCCATACGTTTCACCTTTTAAGAAATTTAAGCTAAACTTTTATAAACATTACGAAACTAATCCAAACGTTTAAAACGTTACGAGACCTTTTTACCAATTTAAACCAAACGTTTACAAATGTTACGAAACAAATCCAAATGTTTCACCTTTTTAGCGATTTAAGCCAAACATTTAGAAACGTTACGAAACAAAACCAAACATTTCACTTTTTTAGCGATTTAAGCCAAACGTTTACAAACGTTACGAATAAAATCTCAATGTTTCACCTTTTTAGTGATTTCAGCCAAACGTTTATAAACGTTACGAAACAAATTCAAATGTTTAACCTTTTTAGCGATTTAAGCAAAATCTTTAAAACGTTGCGAAATAAATCCAAACGTATACAAACATTACGGAACAAAAACAAACGTTTCACATTTTTAGCAATTTAAGCAAAACGTTACGAAACAAATCCAAACGTTTCACGTGTTTAGCGATTGAAGCCAAACGTTTACAAACGTTACGAAACAAATCCAAACGTTTCCCCATTTTTGCGATTTAAGCCAAACGTTCATAAACGTTACAAAACAAAACCAAACGTTTACAAACGTTACGAAACAAGTCCAAATGTTTCCAAATGTTTGGAAACAAATCTAAACGTTTCCCCATTTTAGCGATTTAAGCGAAACGTTTACAAACGTTACGAAACAAATCCAAACGTTTCCCCAATTTAGCAATTTAAGCCAAACATTTACAAACATTTACAAACGTTATGAAACAAATCCAAACGTTACAAAAGAAATCCAGACGTTTCACCTTTTTAGCGATTTAAGCCAAACATTTCACCTTTTTAGCGATTTAAGCCAAACGTTTCACCTTTTTAGCGATTTAAGCCAAACGTTTCACGTTTTTAGCGATTTAAGCCAAACATTTACAAACGTTACGAAACAAAACCAAACTTTTCACCTTTTTAGCAATTTGAGCCAGACGTTTACAAATGTGACGAAACAAATCCAAACGTTTCCCCATTTTAGCGATTTACGCCAAAAGTTTAAAACGTTACGAAATAAATACAAACATTTAACCTTCTTAGCTATTTATGCCAAACGTTTAACCAAACAAATCCAAACGTTTCTCCTTTTTAGCGATTAAAGCCAAAAGTTTACAAACGTTATGAAAGAAATTTAAACGTTTCCCCTTTTTAGCGATTTAAGCCAAACGTTTACAAATGTTACGAACAAATCCAAACGTTTTCCCATTTTAGCGATTTAAGCCAAATATTTACAACATTATGAATCAAATCAAAGCGTTTCACATTTTTAGCGATTTAAGCCAAACTTTTACAAGAGTACGAAACAAAACCAAATATTTAAAACATTTATGAAAACAAATCAAACCGTTACACATTTTTAGCAATTTAAGCCAAACGTTTACAAACGTTACGAAACAAAGCCGTTCAGAAACCTTATGAAACAAATCTAATCGTTTCACCGTTTTAGCAATTTAAGCCAAACATTTACAAACGTTACGAAACAAATCCAAATGTTTCCCCATTTTAGCGATTTCAGCCAAACGTTTAAATTGTTACGAAAAGGATGCAAACGTTTCCTCTTTTTAGCAATTTAAGCCAAACATTTACAAACGTTACGAAACAAATCAAAAAGCTTCATCTTTTCAACGATTTAAAACAATTGTTTACAAACGTTACGAAACAAATCCAAGCGTTTCACCTTTATAGAAAATTAAGCCAAACGTTTACAAACGTTACGAAACAAATCCAAGCGTTTCACCTTTTTAGAAATTTAAGCCAAACGTTTACAAACATTACGAAACAAATCCAAACGTTTTACCTTCTTTGCAATTGAAGCCAAATGTTTACAAACGTTTCGAAACAAAGCAAACGTTAACAAACGTTACGAAACAAATCCAAGCATTTCACCTTTTTAGCAATTGAAGCCAAACGTTTACAAACGTTACGAAACAAATCCAAACGTTTCACTTTTTTAGCGATTTAAGCCAAACATTTACAAACGTTACGAAACAAATCCAAGCGTTTCACCTTTTTATCAATTTAAGCCAAACGTTTACAAACGGTACGAAAAAAAACCAAACGTTTCACCTTTTTAGCGATCTAAGACGAACGTTTACAAACGTTACGAAACAAATCAAAACGTTTCACCTTTTTACCGATTTAAGCCGAACGTTTACCAACATTACGTAAAAAAAACAATCGTTTACAAGCGTTACGAAACAAATCCAAACATTTCACCTTTTCAGCAATATAAGCCAAACGTTTACAAACGTTACGAAACAAATCCAAACGTTTCCCCTTTTTAGCGATTTATGCCGAACGTTTACAAATGTTACGAAAGAAAACCAAACGTTTCACCTTTTTAGCTATTTAAGCCAAATTTTAACAAACATTACAAAACAAAACCAAACATTTCACCTTTTTAGCGATTTAAGCCAAAATTATACAAACGTTACAAAACAAATCCAAGCGTTTTACCTTTATAGCAATATAAACCAAACATTTACAAAAATTACGAAACAAATCCAAACGTCTAAAACGTTACGAACCAAATCCAAACATTTCCATTATTAGCTATTCAAGCCAAACGTTTACCAACATTACGAAACAAAACCAATCGTTTACAAACGTTAAGAAACTAATTCAGACGTATCACCTTTTTAGCAATTTAAGTCAAACGTTTACAAACGTTACGAAACAAATCCAAACGTTTTACCTTTTTATCTATTTAAGCCAAACGTTAACAAACGTTACAAAACAAAACCAAACGTTTCACCTTTTTTAGCGATTTAAGCCGAATGTTTACGAACGTTACGTAACAAATCCAAACGTTTCACCTTTTTAGCTATTTAAGCCAAATGTTTACAAACGCTACGAAACAAATCCAAACGTTTCACCTTTTTAGAAAGTTAAACCAAACGTTTACAAACGTTAGGAAACAAAACCAAATGTTTCACCTTTTTAGCCATTGAAGCCAAACGTTTACAAATGTTACAAAACAAATCCAAACGTTTCACCTTTTTAGCGATTTAAGAAAAACGTTTACAAACGTTACGAAACTAATCCTAAAGTTTCACCTTTTTAGCAATTTATATCCAAACGTTTCACCATTTTAGCGATTTAAGCCAAACGTTAATAAACGTTATGAAACAAATCTAAACATTTCACCTTTTTGGCAATTTAAGCCAAACGTTTACAAAAGTTACGAAACAAATCCAAAAGTTTCCCCATTTTAGCGATATAAGCCAAACGTTTCAAACGTTACGAAACCAATCCAAACATTTCACCTTTTTAGCGATTTTTGCCAAACGTTTACAAACGTTCGAAACAAATGCAAACGTTTCACCATGTTCGCAATTGAAGACAATCGTTCACAAACTTTACAAAACAAATCAAAACGTTTCACCTTTTTAGCGATTTCAGCCAAACGTTTACAAACATTACGAAACAAAACCAACGTTTACAAACGTTACGAAACAAATCCAAGCGTTTCACCTTTTTAACACTCTAAGCCATACGTTTACAAACGTTATGAAACAAATCCAAGCGTTTCACCTTTTTAGCAATTAAAGCAAAACGTTTACAAACGGTAGGAAGCAAAACCAAAACGTTTCACCTTTTTAGCGATTTAATCCCAACGTTAACAAACGTTACGAAAAAAATCCAAACGTTTTCCCATTTTAGCGATTTAAGCCAAACGTTTAAAATGTTACGAAACAAATCCAAACGTTTCACCTTTTTATGTATTTAAGACAAACTTTTACAAACGTTACTGTTCTCCTGGAAATTTTCCGGACTCGAATCTTTGAATTTATAATCGGGATCGGTTTGAGGTTTGATACTTTAACGAACCTATGTAGATATTCGCAGGGCTTGTTTGGTTAAAAACACTTAACCACGTGATCTAAAAGTAATAATTTGGGAGTTATGAACTCAGGCGAGATTAATACCAAAAAACTACTCCTAAATTAAAACAATCCGGGGATTGCGAGATAAAAAGCACTGGGCTTGGTTTTTGATTGATTGATTTGTTGATACAAAAAAAGAATGAAGCTCTGAGCTATTTATAGCTCCTCATAATCAAGACTCCTAATTCAACTAAAACTAAGACTCTAATAGAAAATCACTCTTAATGAGTTACAAATTCCTAAATAGAAAAAGCAATAATAAAAAGGCTTCTATTTGGGCCTGATTCCCTAGCAAGCCCACATGAAATTCTTCACCCAGTAATTATTTGGGCCGGTGTAAACAATGCCCCCAACAAGTCTGAAACGTTTATCTTTCGGGCTTGTTCTCCCTTTTCAGCGCTTCCAAGCCCACTACTGAGGCCCAAATTATTCGAAAAAAATTAAAGGAGTGCGCATCTATAAACCTTTCGGTACCCCCTTCAGGCCACGTCATCACCAGCTGTTCTCCACGATGCCACGTCCTTACCCCATGACCTTTCGGCTTCCTTTGATTTCCTCTTTTAAACAAAAACACCATTTCATTTTCTCATTTCACCTACTCTCTTGTATTTTGCTAAGCTTTCTCTCTCCTCAGCAACTCCAAGTCTCCTCGCAAAAACTCTCCTGGTAAGTGTTCGCCCTTATTTCCTCGCCTATCTTAAGCGATCTTCTATTTATGTTTATTTGTTTGACATGAGCGATCTATTTCAGGAATCATGGCTGCTCCCAACAACCTCGCCGAACAAATATCTGCAAAGATCGATGAAGTCCGAACCAACGCGCCGAACACAGAATTTAAGGTAATTACTGATGCGGGTTATGGCCAAATATGCGTCGGTCCCATTGTTACCTCTCCGAGCCATTTGTGCGACCTAGCCTCCCCCTTTCATGATGTTGCTCCCCCCAGATTTTCTCTACCCCATCAATCGTTGGTCTGGGTCGGCACTACATTCCGAAATTGGCCGATCGAACATGCTGGGTTCTCTCAATGGGTAGTAAGGCTTTCACCACACTTCCGCCAATCCTGGATCGACACCGGCATCCATGATATAATCGAACTATGCAAGGCAAGCAGGCCGATAGCAAAACACTACATCATGGGGCCTCTCTATTCTGGTCAAGCGCCGTCAACTGCTTCTGCTTCAAATTTGGGCCGATGACTGTTACCCTGCTCGACCTAGCTCTTATGCTCAACGTTCCTCTCAACGGCGAACGAATCAACCCCAACCTTCGCGCCGATGCTCCAAAGTTTAATCTATCCAAGGCGCAGAAAAGCTATGGTGCTTTTGTGAAGCTTTTCATGGGCGAAGAACCTTACAAGCCTGACCGTAATGAACATATCGCCTTCCTTGCCTTCTTCATTGCTAAGTACATACTGTGCACCTCGTCCTTCAGGGTAACCGAAGACTGCTTCCTCCTAGCTACGGCACTTGCCGACGGTCGAAGGTGTAACTTGGGCGAATTCATCCTGGCACACCTATATCGATCTCTGGGCGATATAGCACCCCTGAAAGATCCAAGAACCTTCAAGTGCCCAGGAGGCCCTCTTTCGATCGTCCAATTGTGGCTCGCCCTATATTTCCCCGAGCTATTTGAAGTCGGTCCACCTATCAAAGCCGAATTATGTGGTTTCCAATTGATATCGGCCGGGACTCGCCTTCCTCATGTGCTTGACGTTTTACAAGTCTTCAACAACCATGCTATAAGGTCGCCCGAATTGATGTGCCCTGCTCTTTAGCTTACTTACCCACCGTCCTGGTTGCTCGCCGGTTGGGATGTAGAAGACCTGGAAGAAGCAGTGCAAGCCGATCCAAGACTAAAACTTGGTGGTCCATATTGGGGAATCGCCCTAAAATGCAGAAACTTAATAGTTGGGCTTGATTATGATCAGAGTGGGGTCAAACCGTATTGTCCGAACTTTGTGTCTCGCCAATTTGGCTTCTGCCAAGGCCTTCCCTGTCCTTTATTGATCGCCTTCAATAATCGCGGGACCCATCGAGCCTCTATAGAAAACTACTCCGAACTTCAATACATCAATCGCCTTAATAAAGCCTACATTCCTCCTTTGTCCGAACTGTCTCGCCCTATCATCACCCCTTCCTGTACTCCGGAATTCACCAACTGGTGGACTTCCATCGTCCAAAACTCTTTCGACCTATCGCCTAAAGAAATTCTTTCTCTTCATAATTTTGATTTACCTCCTTTAAACAGAAAACCTACTCATGCCGATTTATTTCTTTTGCAGGCTCCGAAACGCCAAACTTTCACAGGTATTATTGGCTATCACTATGAAATTGCTCGTTTTGAACGTTTTTATAAATTCAATTTTGACCCTCTAGATCGCCCAGGCATGAATCTTAAAATGCAAAACCATAGGAGAATAGCTCGGCAAAACTTCTACAAAAAATGGGATAAAATTTGGGAGGAAAAATATAAACACCTACCCTATCAACTCTTCTTAGAAAAAGTTCGGCCAAAGTTTAAGTATAAGTCCCCAGTCGTCCCTAAGTGTAATATGACCACCATCGCCCCAATTAAAAAACCTAAGAAAAGGAAGTCTAAAAAACCTAAGGTAGATCTAACTGATCTGGGTGTAACTTATACTGGCATCCGATGTCCACCTGATGAAGAAGCTATAAATGAACTGGTGCGCATCGGTTACCAGAGAATCCCAGGTATGGGCGATCATCCATCATTATAATTTACTGACTTTATTTATATGCTAACTTTGGTTTCTCTTCAGTCGGCATTCCTCACTTCGAAAAGGAGGACAACTGGGAGCACGACGACGAGGAAGAGAACCCTGCGGCCAAGAAGGGCAAAAAGAAAAGATCGGCCAAGACTTCTGTCAAAGAACCGAAGGCTAAGAAGGGAAGAACCGAGTCTTCAAAGAAGTCCGGGAAAAAGCCTACTGAGCTGCAAGGTTCAGCCATGTTAAATCCATCTCCTACGCCGTCTCAAAGCTGTCAGTCTTCATCCAAGGGAGATACCCATACTGAAGGCGATCAACAGAATATGGGCGATTCCCACGGCGCTGAAGGGGTTAATCAAAGCTCAAAGGCGACCAGCTCCCAGACCCCCAACGTCTCGGAGATTCTCAGAAGAATGGAGACTCCTGCTCTACAGTCGCCCCTGGCCTCCGAATTCCTCAACCTTGGGGCTGACAAAACTCAATCTCCAACCTCGAAGGTAAGACCTTTGCATTTTGTACTTCAGCACATATCGCCTAGCAGCTAATCTTTTATTGTGGGCGAACTTGGCAGATTCCAGTCTCTCCACCTTCTATCACTGATGTGGTGGCCAAGGCAGCAGCTTTCCTGGACTCGGACAGTGACAATGAAGACCCTCTTCCTGTTCCTGAAGCCGAGCAGGTGACTTAGGTGATCGGTCAAGCCCCGAACTGGGAAGACTATCTCGATGTGATGGCTCGCATGAAAAACGAAGGCATACAGCTTTTCAAATCTCCTGAAGACGTCGAGAAGTTGAGGAAGGCGACGACTGCTCTAGCCGAGGCTCCTGCTGAAATTTTAACAAAATAAGCTTGCTCTGCTGTGGCGAGGCTCTCGGCTTCCCTGGAGGCTTTTCAGAGGATGTATAATGAGTCGGTCTTGATCCAGTCCGAGCATGACAAGCTAGTTCGGCAGGAGCTCGAGACAAGGGAAAAACTAGACTCCTTGAAAGCCAGTGTCAAAGCTGCTGTCACCACCCTTCAGGACCGCCGATCACGTGCCAAGGAGCTGGAAGAGAAGATCGCCTCTATGCAGCGTGAGTTGAGTTCTGAACAGAAGAGCATTGGCGATCTTGAGGTTTCGATGGACAGGGAGATGGTGGAAGGGATAGAGGTGAAGAAGCATCGGAACCTGCTCAAAGGGGACCTTTCAAAGATGAAGCCGAAGTATGACACGGCGATGACTGAGTTTAATCAAGTTCGCAGCGAACTAGGCGCTTGTTTCCGCCATTTTTAAATTTTTTTTTTAAGTCCAGAACAATTTTATCATTCTGTATTTTTGTAATAGTTGAGAATTTTAGTACTCTTTGATCGGCCTGGGGGCCGCATCTTGTGTTTTTTCAATATCAATGTTTATTCGGCCAGAGAGCCGAAAGTTTTATCATTATTCACACCTTGTCATTTTATCGTTTGATTATTCTCATCTTATCGGTCCGTAGTTGGTACGATACGAAATAACGATATTTATTATTAAAAACTAAGAACAGTTACAAAACGTTGAGAAAAACGGAGGACCTGTTGAAAAAACTCAACTAGTGTGAACCGCCGAAACGTAAATGGTACTACCAAATGATCGGCGTTTACATATATTCGCCGAGCTTTCCATGAATTTTAACATTCCAGGATGCTCGGCGATAGTTTACAAACAACATTATTCCTCGTTGGCTCCAAATAACCGACGGTCTACGCCCTCCCAACAGCTAGGGACGTATTTTTTTAGGAACTGACCGTTGATCGCCCTGTCGTGTTCTTCCCCATCAATGTTCGCCAACAAGTAAGCACCGCCTGTTAACTTGTTGACCACAATAAAGGGGCCTTCCCAGTTCGGGCTCCATTTGCCAAGCCGAGTATCTTTGTGGCCGATAGGCAAGACTGCCTTCCATACTATGTCGCCCACAGTAAACGTCTTTCGTTTTACCCGTTTGTTGTAAGCTCTCTCGACCCTTATAGCGCCGTCAAACGTTCTTCGTCAAGGTCAAGAGAATCTATCACCATTTTGTCTAAGTAATCGTCTTTGGACAATTTGCTCTGATATCTGCGGCGAGTAGACGCGACTGTCAGCTCCATTGGCAACATTGCATCATAACCATACACCAGTCTGAAAGGCGAAGTCCCGGTGGCTGATTTCTGGCTAGTTCTATTCGCCCAAACTACTTCTGATAAGAGCACATGCCATTGTCTCGGGTTTTCTTCAATCATCTTCTGAACTATAAGCTTGATAGCTTTGTTCGTAGCTTCGGCCTGTCCGTTGGCTTGGGCGTAGTATGGTGTTGAATGTAACATTTTAATCTTCATCTGAGAAGCCCACCAAACAATATCGCCTCCTGTGAACATCTTCCCCTGGTCAGTGGTTATTGATTCGGGTAATCCATGTCTGTGGACGATATATTCTTTGATTTGATCACAGCTTCTTGCGTTGGTGATTTCAAGGGTTTGGCCTCGACCCACTTAGTGAAGTAGCAAGTGGCGATGATAACGAAAGTATGGCCATCTGACGAGCCAGGGTATATTTTTCCTATCAGGTCGACCACCCATCCTCTGAATGGCCATGGCTTGATGATGGAGTGCAGGTCTTCGGCCGGGACGTGCTGTATAGAGCCGGATCTCTGACAAGCTTCGCAACCTTTGGCATATCTTATGCAGTCCTGTTCCATTTTCGGCCAATAAAAGCCGTATTTATGGATAAGCCACCTCATTCTGGAGCCCGCCTAGTGAGCGCCTGCTATCCCTTCGTGTACCTCGACCATTGCAAGCATCGCTTCTTTTGGGCCGATGCATCTGAAGAGTAGCCCTTCAACGCCCTTTTTATATAATTCGCTAGCTAACACCACGTAATTTAGGGCTAAAGTTCTCAACCTTCTATTCGTGAGGTCTGGTTTTTCGAACCATTTCAGGAGCTCGGCCCTCCAATCTTTGGTAACATCAAGCTGGTAGATGGAGAATTGCTTTTCGTCGATGGTGATTCCTCCAGTGTGGAGATTCGGCGTCTCCCTCTCTATCGCATGGAACTGGAGGTTTACCTTGTACCTGCTACCGTGCTGAGCGAGGTCATTCGCGACGTTATTATCGGCCCTCCCTATGTATTCTATCCTCGCATCCTGAAAGCCTTCGAACAGGTGCTTCGCCTTGTTGCAATATCTTACCAGTAGTTCGGACTCGCATTTGAATTCTCCTATCACTTGTTTAATGACTAGCAAAGAATCCCCTTTTACACTGATCGCCTTTGCCCCCAGCTCGGCTAAAATCTCGAAACCGAATATGAGGGCCTCATATTCTGCCTGATTGTTGGTACATTCGAACTGGAGTCTGAATGACAACTGGTAGGATGCCCCCAAGGGTGTGACGATGTGTACTCCCGCGCCTGCCCCCTGGCTTGTCCTGAACCCGTCGAACCACATCTCCCATATGGCGATGTCGAAGAACGTGACTGTTTCTTCCTTGAGGGTAATACCAGGGTGATCGGCCAAGAAGTCTGCCATCACTTGTCCTTTTACTGCTCTTTGGGGAACATACACCAATGTGAATTCGGACATTGCAATCGCCCTTTTTCCAATCCGATTCCTTAGGTATGGTTTTGATAAGATATACTTAATGATATCGGTCTGGGACAAAACGTACACTACGACCGGCAACATATAGTATCGCAGCTTGCAGCACGTGAAGTATAGGCATAGACACATTTTTTCTATGTCGGTATAGCGAATTTCTGTGTCCGTCAGCCCTCGGCTCAAATAGTAGACTGCTCTCTCGACCCCATCGTCCTCTTGGGCGAGCATACATCCTAGGGATTCGTGTGCAGCCGATAGGTATAGTAATAATGGCTTATTCGGCTTTGGAGGGGTCATAACCGGAGGTTTTGCCAAGTAACCTTTTAAATCATCGAACACCCTCTGTTGCTCGTCCGTCCATGTCCACTCATCGATCTATTTTCCTCTTAGCAAAACACTCCAGCTGCGAAGTCGGCCCACTGTGTTTGCTATGAATCTCCTAAGGAAATTGATCTGACCGATAAGCCTCTGGAGCTGCTTCTTGGTTTTTGGTGGTTCAGCATTGATAATCGCCTTGGCTTTGTTCTTATCTATTTCTACCCCCCGCTGGTGAACCAAGAAACCCAAAAAGTTTCCAGCCGAAACGCCGAATGCGCATTTAAGAGGATTCATCTTCAACCCATTACGTCGTATACGTTCGAAACCTTTTCGGAGGTCGGCCAGATGGATTTCGCCGGTATTTGATTTGATTACGACATCGTCGATGTAAACTTCAAGGCAGTCAAGGCCCCTGAACATTTTGTTCATCGCCCTCTGATATGTTGCCTCCGCGTTTTTCAAGCCGAAAGGCATCACTACCCATTCGTACGCTCCGATCGGCCCGGGGCATCGGAAAGCTATTTTGGAGATGTCCTCTTTGCTGATTGGAACTTGGTTGTATCCAGAGTGCGCATCGAGGAAACTGAGTATCGTGTGTCCTGCTGCCCTGTCTATTAGCATATCGGCCACCGGCATCGGGTATTCGTCTTTGGGTGTGGCCAGGTTAAGGTTTCGAAAATCCACACATACTCTTAGCTTCCCGTTTTTCTTCATCACCGGTACGATATTAGAGAGCCATTCGGTGTACTGGGCTTCCCGAATAAACTTGGCATCTTCCAGCCGCTTAATTTCATCCTGGATGAGAGTATCCACTTCCCTGGACATCCGCCGGGGAGGTTTCCAAAATGGCCGAAACCCACTTTTCAATGGAAGTTTATGCTCGGCGATATCAGGGTCAAGGCCCGGCATCTCATCATACGACCAGGCAAAACAGTCGCGGAACTCCATAAGTAGAGCGATCAGTTGTTCACTGAATCCCTCGTCTAGTTCTGCGTTGATATATATAGGCTTCGGCGAATCATCTGTCCCCAGATTCACCTCGAGAAGGTCGTCTTGTACTTGGGCGGGATCATCTTCCAACTTCCCGGTTGTTAATCGTATATCCCCAACTTGCAGCGATCCTGTTGGGTCTTGATCTTGATCCTCGTAGATGCATTCGGCCGATGTAATATCATACAGCGAGGCTAACTGCCTAATCTTCTCCCTCAATTCTTTATGTCGTGCTATCATTGAGAATTTTTGAGGATGGTGGATCGGCCTTTGCCCCCTAGGGTCACTGATACCGGCCGATCCGAGTTAACAAGCAAGCGAGGAACGATCGTCTCTCTTCTCGAACTAAGGGATTGTATGTTGCGCACTTCCTCATCATACAAACGTGCTTGAAGCACGTTATGGTCTTCGCCGAAGGGGTTGGGGTCGCCCTGCACAACTTCGGCCTCACCGTCATCTCGCCATATGAAGAGCATTTGATGCATGGTTGATGGTATACACATGTTGGAGTGTATCCAATCTCGGCCAAGTAAGATGTTGTAGTTGCTCCGGGCATTGACCACGAAAAACCCTTCTTCGGTTTCTACTCGCCCTACCTTGATTCGGAGGGTGATGTACCCCTCGGCCGGCGTTTCGCCTCCTGCGAACTCAGTCATGTAAACATCGGTCGGGTCAAGCTGATCCCGCGTTATGCCCAGTTTTTTGAGCATTTTCGCCGGTAGTATGTTAACGCCGGCCCCGTTATCGATAAGGACCCTGTTAATCGATACCCCGTTCAAATCGGCCTTGATGTACAGTGGCCGAATATGCCTTGTCATCCTCGTTGGAGGTTTTCTAAGAGATACCACCGCCGTAATGTCGGCGCTGTCTCCTTCCGGAACGATTACATCGCCTTCCAATGTCGCCTTCTGTCCAGGCTTGCTCCTGTATGAATTGGGGAGTGTGACCACCTTTACTCCGTATTCGTCCCTTACCACCGGCACCCAAGCTTTTAACACTCCCTTCTTGTGTGAAATAATGACTTCGCGGTCTTTGGGCAATCTCGCTTTCAGCTGGCCATCCTGGTGCGATACGAGTACATCCTTGTAGGACGGTCGGCCGCTGGAATCTTTGTCATCCTTGTCAACCGATGCTGTGTCGGCCAAATCGCCCACTCGTTTCTCACCCTTAGGCACCCATATCTTCCTGACTTTGGTATCTCGCCGTTCAGGCGATTTGGCATCCATGTCGGCCTGGTTCCTTGCCCCCAATCTCTCGACTATTGATCTATCTCCTTGCTTCTCTCTAGGAGCTTTTTCCGCCCCGTGACTCGCTCGCGACTCTTGTCGCAGCCTTTGCATTCGCCTCTTCTGGGTTTTCGTCATACAAGGGGTCTCCTCCGTTGGCCGAAATATCCTCTTGAATACGTTAGTGGTAGACCTCCGCTGTGGCTCATGCCTCTGCCACTGCTCTGTGGGAGATTTTGGTTTGAAGGTCTTGGGGTGTTCCCTCGTGTTCTCGCCTCTCTTAACCTTAAAACACGTACTGCATGAGGGACAAGTCATATCTGCAGTGGGCGAGCTATGGCGCTTCCTCTTCTGTTGCTGAGGCCGTCCTCTTTCTCCTCGCCACTTTGAACCATCAGTCTCTACTCTTGGCTTGGGCCTTCTAGGGTTCCACTTGCTTTGTATTTGCCCTAACTCTAGGAAGCTATCAAAGTGGGGCCGAACGGTGTTAATAGACACATATTTAACATCGGCCTCTTTCTTTGTTGGAAATAGAAGTTTTCCCTCGTTAATTGCCTTTTGGATCACGTTTCTGAAATTTACACAATTATTCGTGCTGTGCCTCCAGGAATTGTGGTACTTGCAATAATCCTTACCAACCAGCTCCTCCGACGGTGGAATTACATGACCTTCGCTTAAGACGATCTGTCCATCCTTTAACAAGGCATCAAATATGTCGTCGGCTTTGGTTAGGTCGAACGAATACTCCTTTTGTACCACCGCAGTCTTATTTTTCTTAACAAAACCAGGCTTTCGCAAAGCCGAACATTCCAGGGGCTTCGTTCCCAAAAATTCGGCCATGTTGACTTCATCTTCGGAACCACTATCTTCGCTGTCGGACACCACGGCCACGTCCAGCTGGTCTTTGTAATAGGTTCCCTTGGATGCGCCTCTCCTCTGTTCCTTCTCCTGGAGGAGTCTTTCGTAGCTCGTCACCCTGTTCGTTAGCTCGAACAAGTCACGAAACCTATGGCCCTCGAAGTGCTCCCTCATGGCGAAACTCATTCCTCTTACCACCATCGGTACGCAATCGGCCTCAGACATTTTGGTGGAGCATCTAGTCCTGAGGTTCCTGAATCGGCCGATATACTTTTCTGCCGATTCGCTTGGTACCTGCGAGATTCGGGCGAGGTCAGCCAGGGTGACATCAGGTGGTGCTCTGTAAAATTCCTCATGGAAGAGGATTTCGAGGTCTTTCCACGTGTCCACCGAATTAGGCGACAATCTAGAATACCATGTAAACGCCATTTTTGTCAAGGAGCTGGCGAAAAGCCGGAGTTTCCAGAAATCGTGAGCAGCTGCTTCGCCACATTGGGCCGAGAACCGGGCGACATGTTCAACCGTAGATTGTTGCCCCTTTTCCTCGCCTGAAAATAGACTGACCTCCGGTACTTTGTAACCCCTTGGGAATGGGTACAACTTGTCGATCCAGTCTGGATATGGCTTCATGTACGATGGGCGAGGCATAGGTCTCAAGTCCACTCCGAGTCTTTCTAGCATGTCCACGAGTTGCCCTTGATTGTATATATTTGGATCGCCCCCCTCCGAGCATGATCGTTCACCCACGTTAGGCTCCTGGGTGTTGGCTCCAGTAGCTGCCCCTTGTGGTCTGGTTTCGCCTTGTGGATTCGACGAGCTTGCCCCCGGGTGATCGGCCCTTCCTGAGAATTCGGCCTCATTCCTTGTCAAGAGCTTAACAAAACCATATGTATTTCCCATCTTGTTGGGTTTTTGTTCGGCCGAACCACCTCGGTGACCAAAACGGCTCGGTGTTTGGTTCTGTTCGGCCATCCTGTACCCCTGGTCGGCAGTGGATTGCCCGGAAAATAATCGCCCCGGGTTTTCCATCGCCTTGTTGAGGCCGTCCAAGTTTCCTTGGATCTGCCTTTGGACCGACGTCTGGTCGGCCATGATGTTCCTCATTACTTCGGACATCTGATGCATAGCACCGTCGAACATCTGCTTGTTCTCCTGCGCAATCTCGCCCCTCATGGCCGAGAAATCGGCCTTTGATAAAGATGGGCGAGATGGAGGAAGCTGACGTGAGTAATCCATCGTATCATCGGTCGCGTCGTCATTCTTGTCCTTAGGCAGGTTCCCCTCGGTTTCCGTTGTATTCGGCACCTTGTTCGATTGGTTCACCTGTTTGTCTTTGGCCATGGTTTCAGATCTATCCGAATCTGATTCGTCTACAATGTCACCTTCCTTCCGTTGTTGTCGGCGTATAGACCGAGCGTGCCTGGAATCGTCCTTAAAGTCCGTTTTTGTGCTAACCATAAACTGGTCCCCAGTGGAGTCGCCAAAAGATGTTCGCCTGGAAATATTCCGGACTCGAATCTTTGAATTTATAATCGGGATCGGTTTGAGGTTTGATACTTTAACGAACCTATGTAGATATTCGCAGGGCTTGTTTGGTTAAAAATGCTTAACCACGTGATTTAAAAGTAATAATCTGGGAGTTATGAACTCAGGCGAGATTAATACCAAAAAACTACTCCTAAATTAAAACAATCCGGGAATTGCGAGATAAAAAGCACTGGGCTTGGTTTTTGATTGATTGATTTGTTGATACAAAAAAATAATGAAGCTCTGAGCTATTTATAGCTCCTCATAATCAAGACTCCTAATTCAACTAAAACTAAGACTCTAATAGAAAATCACTCCTAATGAGTTACAAATTCCTAAATAGAAAAAGCAATAATAAAAAGGCTTCTATTTGGGCCTGATTCCCTAGCAAGCCCACATGAAATTCTTCACCCAGTAATTATTTGGGCCGGTGTAAACAGTTACGAAACAAATCTAAATGTTTCACCTTTTTAGCGATTGAAGCCAAACGTTTACAAACGTTATGAAACAAATCAAAATGTTTCACATATTAAGCAATTTAAGCCAAACGTTTTCAAACGTTATGAAACAAAACCAAGCGTTTCACCTTTTTAGCCATTAAAGCCAAACGTTTACAAATGCAATGAAACAAATCCAAGCGTTTCACCTTTTTAGCAATTTAAACGAAACGTTTACAAACGTGACGAAACAAATCCAAACGTTTCACCTTATTAGCAATATAAGCAAAACGTTTACAAACGTTACGAAACAAATCCAAATGTTTCACCATTTTAGCGATTTAAGCCGAACGTTTACAAATGGTACGAAACAAATCCAAACATTTCACCTTTTTAGCGACTTAAGCCAAACGTTTACAAACGCTACGAAACAAATCCAAACATTTCACCTTTTTAGCAATTTAAGCCATACGTTTACAAACGTTTACGAAACTAATCCAAACATTTCACCTTTTTAGCAATTTATGCCAAACGTTACAAAGGTTACGAAACAAATCCAAATGTTTCACCTTTTTAATGATTGAAGCTAAACATTTACAAACGTTACGAAACAAATCCAAACGTTTCACCTTTTTAGCTATTTCAGCCAAACGTTTACAAATGTTACGAAACAAATCCAAACGTTTGACCTTTTTAGCGATTTAAGCCAAACGTTTACAAAGGTTATGAAACAAAACTAAACGTTTAAAATATTACGAAATGAATCCAAACGTTTCCCATTTTTAGCCATTTGAGTCAAACATTTACAAACGTTACAAAACAAAACCAAGCGTTTCACTTGTATAGCAATCTAAGCCAAATGTTTACAACTGTTACAAAACAAATCCAAACGTTTACCCTTTTTAGTAATTTAAGCCAAACGTTTACAAACGTTACTAAGGAAATCCAAATATTTCACCTTTTTAGCTATTTAAGCCAAACATTAACAAATGTTACGAAAAAAAACCAAGTGTTTCACCTTTTTAGCACTTTAAGCCAAACATTTACAAACGTTACAAAACAAATCCAAGCATTTCACCTTTTTAGCAATTAAAGCCAAACATTTACAAACGTTACGAAACAAATCCAAGCGTTTCACCTTTTTAGCAATTTAAGCCAAACGTTTACTAACGTTCCGAAAAAATCCAAGCAGTTCATCATTGTAGTAATTTAAGCCACACGTTTACAAACGCTAAGAAACAAATCCAAGCGTTTTACCTTTTTAGCAATGTAAGCCAAACGTTTACAAACGTTACGAAACAAATCCAATGTTTCACCTTTTTAGCGATTTAAGCCGAACGTTTACAAACGTTACAAAACAAAACCAAGCGTTTCCTCTTTTTAGCAATTTAAGCCAAACATTTACAAACGTTACGAAACAAATCCAAACGTTTCACCTTTTTATCGATTTAATCCAAATGTTTACAAACATTACGAAACAAATCTAAACATTTCACCTTTTTAGCAATTTAAGCCAAACGTTTACAAAATGTTACAAAACAAATCCAAGTTGTTCTTCTTGTTAGCAATTTAGGCCAAACGTTTTACAAACGTTATGAAACAAATCCAAACATTTCACCTTTTTAGCGATTTAACCAATTGTTTACAAAGGTTAGGAAACAAATCCGATTGTGTCACCTTTTAGAAATTTAAGCAAAACATTTACAAACGTTACGAAATAAATCCGAGTGTTTCATCTTTTTAGCAATTTAAGCCAAACGTTTCCAAACGTTTCTAAACAAATCAAATGTTTCACCTTGTTAGCGATTTAAGCCAAACGTTTACAAACGTTACGAAACAAATCCAAACATTTCACCTTTTTAACGATTTTAGCCAAACGTTACGAAACAAATCCAAACGTTTCACCCTTTTAGCGATTTAAGCCATACATTTACAAACGTTACGTAACAAATACAAACGTTTTGTCTTTTTAGCAAATTAAGCCAAACGTTTACAAACGCTACGAAACAAATCTAAACGTCTCACATATTTAGCAATTTAAGCCAAAGGTTTACAAACGTTCTGAAACAAATCCAAGCATTTCATTTGTTAGAAATTTAAGCAAAACGTTTACAAATGTTACGAAACAAATCCAAACGTTTTACCTTTTTAGCGATTTAAACAAAACATTTACAAACCCTACGAAACAAATCCAAGTGTTTCACTTTTTTAGCTATTTAAGCCAAACGTTTACAAACGTTACGAAACAAATCCAAACGTTTCACCTTTTTAGTGATTTAAGACAAAAGTTTACAAACGCTACGAAACAAATCCAAACGTTTCACTTTTTTAGAAATTTAAATCAAAAGTTTACAAACGCAACAAAAAAATCCAAACGTTTCGCCTTTTTAGCGATTTAAGCCAAACATTTACAACCGTTTACAAAACTAATCCAAACGTTTCCCCTTTTTAGCGATGTAAGGCAAACGTTTACAAACGTTACGAAATAAATCCAAATGATTCACCTTTTTAGCGATTTAAGCCAAACGTTTACAAACTTTACAAAACAAATACAAACGTTTCGCCTTTTTAGCGATTTAAGCCAAACGTTAAAAACGTTACGAAACAAATCCAAACCTTTCATCTTTTTAGCGATTTAAGACAAACGTTTACAAACGTTACGAAACAAAACTAAACGTTTAAAACATTACGAAACAAATCCAAACGTTTCCAATTTTTAGCGATGTAAGCCAAACGTTACGAAACAAAACCAAGCGTTTCACCTTTTTTGCAATTTAAGCCAAACGTTTACAAACGTTACAAAACAAATCCAAGCGTTTCACCTTTTTAGCAATTTAAGCCAAACATTTACAAACGTTACGAAACAAATCCAAACTTTTCACCTTTTTAGCGATTTAAGCCAAACATTTACAAACGTTGCGAAACAAATCCAAAAATTTCACCTTTTTAGCGATTTATGCCAAACGTTTACAAAAATTAGGAAACAAATCCAAATGTTTCACCTTTTTAACAATTTAAGACAAACGTTTACAAACGTTACGAAATAAATCCAAGCGTTTTACCTTTTTAGCAATTTAAGCCAAACATTTACAAACGTTACGAAACAAATCCAACGTTTCACCTTTTTAGCGATTAATGCCAAACGTTACGAAACAAATCCAAACGTTTCACCTTTTTAGAGATTCAAGCCAAACGTTTCCCCTTTCTAGCAATTTAAGCCAAATGTATACAAATGTTAAGAAAAAAATCCAAACATTTCCCCTTTTAGGGATTAAAGCCAAACGTTTATAAATGCTACGAAACAAATTCAAACGTTTCCCCTTTTTAGCCATTTAAGCCAAACGTTTAAAAACGCTACGAAACAAATCCAAGAGTTTCTCGTTTTTAGCAATTTGAGCCAAACGTTTACAAATGTTACGAAACAAATCAAAGCGTTTCACCTTTTTAGCAATTTAAGCCAAACGTTTACAAATGTTACGAAATAAATCTAACCGTTTCACCTTTTTAGCAATTTAAGCCAAACGTTTACAAACATTCCGAAAACAATCCAAGCGTTTCACCTTTTTAGCAATTTAAGCCAAACGTTTACAAATGTTACGAAACAAATTTACACGTTTCACCTTTTTAGCAATTTAAGCCAAACGTTTACAAACGTTACGAAACAAATCCAAACATTTCACCTTTTAGCGATTTAAGCCAAACGTTTACAAAGGTTAGGAAACAAATCCAAACGTTTCACCTTTTTAGCGACTTAAGCCAAACATTTACAAACGCTTCGAAACAAATCCAAACATTTCACCTTTTTAGAAATTTAAGCCAAACGTTTACAAACGTTTACGAAACTAATCCAAACATTTCACCTTTTTAGCAATTTATGCCAAACGTTTACAAAGGTTACGAAACAAATCCAAATGTTTCACATTTTTAATGATTGAAGCCAAACATTTACAAACGTTACGAAACAAATCCAAACGTTTCACCTTTTTAGCTATTTCAGCCAAACGTTTACAAACGTTACTGTCACGACCCATTTTCATGAATCGTGACCGGCGCTAGGGTATGGGTATGGTCGTACCAAAACCCGTAGCAAGCCTTGCGGATAACAGATAAATACCATACACAACAATGTACCTGCATAAAACCACATGCTCGGGGGCAACCGAGACTCCAACCTAGTCTAGCAGTACATATAAACAACATATATTTAAGTACGCTTAATCTCAAATAAACTCCAACATGGCAATATAATATAAATGCCATAAACACTGTAATCATGCCAAAAGCGATAAGGTAATAGTTGGACCAATCCAACAAACAATAGTCTAAGATATAAACGTATAAGACTAAGACATAAATACCAATCCTACTACTGCGGTCTAAGAGTTCAAAAATAGTTCGACTCATTTATTCTGAAATAAAATAAAGAACCTCCGAGAATGAAGAAACGGAGATCGACCAAACGCTCAAATCATAAACCTGGAAAATTTGGGAAAACAACGGGGTCAGATTTACTGAGTAGAGTTTATATAACCATTTACATTTATTAAGTTAAAAACCTTTAAAAACATTTAATAAAACATTTTCATTATGGATTATCAATGAAACCCTAAACCACAATTTTAAATCCATTGTCGTGTCGGTGAGACGTATCTCAATAACCGATCCCCGACTATCACTTAATAAATAGTGAGCCCAAGAGACGTATCTTCCACCGGTGCCCTCACTAAGGTGAGACGTATCTCAAACCTACCTCAATACCATAATCATTACCGGTGCGCACGCAGTCCCGATGATGCCCATCGAGTAGCACGTTCCAAATCAAATCCACAATGCCGAAAACAGTTCAAAAGCTGCTTATACAAATATATATATATACAAAATAATACATTTGCTTAATAAAGAGGTAAATAGAGATATAAACTCACTGCTTGCTATTCCTCGTGAAACTTGACAAGCACCTAACTCTGGTTCGCCTCTGAAGTACGAACAGTCGACGGGTCTAAATAAAATATTAAAATCATAATTAAAATCAGACCCTAACTCTAAAGAGTACTAAACACCACATAGGACTAGTACACACAACAACACGCCAATGTATAATCAAACACATAAGATTAAAACGTATTAAAACTATAACCCAAGTTATAAAAATCAAATCATATAGGTATATATATTAAATTACAATTCAAGTAATTTATTAAACAATTTAATTTAACCCAAGTTAAAATCCATATCAGTGAGTCAGCCGAGTTATTAAAAACTACCAAGCTTCTTCCCACTTGTTGGGCGACCACAGTCTAACCCAAAACAAAACTTTATTAAATTTATAAACCCGAGTTTATAATTTAAAATACTTTAATAAAACAATTATCTATATTATATAGAATTTAATATCTTATAATTCAAGTAACCCAAGTTACAACCAAAACTTAATTATTTTAAGTCTATAAAAGTTTAGGGACTAAATTGTACTTTAGCCAATTAGGTACCCAAAATCAAATTAATTACTTTTGTTATAATTAAAACAAAGTATAAAGTTACTAACCCAAAAACTTACTTAAATAAGTTATAAAAACGTTCAGGGGTTAAATTGTAATTTAGCCAAATTCATGACAATTCGATATTCGAAATTAATTTAATTGTTCGTTTTCCGATATAGTAATTTATAGGATAAACAAAATCCAACAAGTTACCCTATAGGTAAAAATAAATTTTGAATAAACTTTTAGAAACTTTTAGGGGCAAAATTGCAATTTAGCCAAATTGGCATATTACTCGAAATTTAATATAATTACCCGAGTAATTATAACTTAAGTAGTAAAATACTTATTATTTACACTTTACTCGTTTAATAATCAATTCCAATTTCAAAAGCTTATATTAAAAGAATAACGATAGATCTCACAACTTAAGGAATTCAAATGACTTCAATAAAAATATCTAATGACCATATTTGTCTATTTGCCATCTTCTCCAATTAATAATTTCAAACCAAAATCATTCCCTCCAACGTGATTTATCATGGATACTACTAACCCATTATGGACCATAACAAATTCAAACAAACTCACTGCCACTACAAATCAAACCATCTAATAACTCACACATACCAAATCAACATGAATCTATAATCTCACAAACAACAACAGTGGCAACGCAATAAAAACGGAAAAAATGGCAGTCTTCTAATCCGACGAAGAGTTCAAGGGAATCGGCGTACCGTTTGATACAACCAAGCTAGCGATTCAGCAACGGTAAAACTCGGACTAGAATGCGGGACAAACGGCCGTAATTGATTCCGAAGCGTTAGGATAGAAGCAAACGTTGAGTCGATGCGTACCGTCAAAGAATAATCTAACTTAAGCAGAAACGAATGGAGAATGGGAGTTGATGATGACGATTCTGATCTCAAAAACGTAGAGAGTGTAAAACGGCTAGGGTGTGTTTAGTGAGGGAAAAATTTAGGTTAAGGAACAAACAAAAAGAAACGTGAATGCTGCACGTTTTATAGAAGAAGAAAAGGAGTTTTATTGCTGTGCAAAATTCATGAGCAAAGAATGGCTTTCATCTTACAAAATGGGCTTCTCATATTAAAAAGAAACATGGGCCAAAAACGTGGACTAATGAAAGAAATAAAGGAATGCTTGGAAATGCATGGATTATCCATTCATTTATATATATATTTTCTTTTTCCTTTTTTTTCTCTTTTTTTTTTCTTAAAAAAAATAATAATACAAATCGAGTTCGAACAAACTACGAACGACTCAAATAAAATTAAATAAAATTATAAAATAATAATAATAATAATAAATTATTTAAAACTTGACGGAATACAAAAATTTATAAATAAAATAAAATAAAATAAAAATTTAAAAATACGGGATATTACAGTTACGAAACAAATCCAAAGGTTTGACCTTTTTAGCGATTTAAGCTAAACGTTTACAAAAGTTATGAAACAAAACTAAACGTTTAAAATATTACGAAATAAATCCAAACGTTTCCCATTTTTAGCCATTTAAGTCAAACATTTAGAAACGTTACGAAACAAAACCAAGCGTTTCACTTTTATAGCAATCTAAGCCAAATGTTTTCAACCATTACAAAACAAATCCAAACATTTCACCGTTTTAGTAATTTAAGCCAAACGTTTACAAACGTTACGAAACAAATCCAAATGTTTCGTCTTTTTAGCTATTTAAACCAAACATTTACAAATGTTACAAAACAAAACCAAGTGTTTCACCTTTTTAGCGATTTATGCCAAACGTTTACAAAAATTAGGAAACAAATCCAAATGTTTCACCTTTTTAACAATTTAAGACAAACGTTTACAAACGTTACGAAATAAATCCAAGCGTTTTACCTTTTTAGCAATTTAAGCCAAATATTTACAAACGTTACGAAACAAATCAAACGTTTCACCTTTTTAGCGATTAAAGCCAAACGTTACGAAACAAATCCAAACGTTTCACCTTTTTAGAGATTCAAGCCAAACGTTTCAAAACATTACTAAACAAGTCCAAACGTTTCCCCTTTCTAGCAATTTAAGCCAAATGTATACAAATGTTACGAAAAAAATCCAAACATTTTCCCTTTTAGGGATTAAAGCCAAACGTTTATAAATGCTACGAAACAAATTCAAACGTTTCCCCTTTTTAGCCATTTAAGCCAAACGTTTAAAAACGCTACAAAACAAATCCAAGAGTTTCTCGTTTTTAGCAATTTGAGCCAAACGTTTACAAATGTTACGAAAAAAATCAAAGCGTTTCACCTTTTTAGCAATTTAAGCCAAACGTTTACAAATGTTACGAAATAAATCTAACCGTTTCACCTTTTTAGCAATTTAAGCCAAACGTTTACAAACATTCCGAAAAAAATCCTAGCGTTTCACCTTTTTAGCAATTTAAGCCAAACGTTTACAAATGTTACGAAAAAAATTTACACGTTTCACCTTTTTAGCAATTTAAGCCAAACGTTTACAAACGTTACGAAACAAATCCAAACATTTCACCTTTTAGCGATTTAAGCCAAACGTTTACAAAGGTTAGGAAACAAATCCAAACGTTTCACCTTTTTAGCGACTTAAGCCAAACGTTTACAAACGCTACGAAACAAATCCAAACATTTCACCTTTTTAGCAATTTAAGCCAAACGTTTACAAACGTTTACGAAACTAATCCAAACATTTCCCCTTTTTAGCAATTTATGCCAAATGTTTACAAAGGTTACGAAACAAATCCAAATGTTTCACCTTTTTAATGATTGAAGCCAAACATTTACAAACGTTACGAAACAAATCCAAACGTTTCACCTTTTTAGCTATTTCAGCCAAATGTTTACAAACGTTACGAAACAAACCAAAGGTTTGACCTTTTTAGCGATTTAAGCCAAACATTTACAAAAGTTATGAAACAAAACTAAACGTTTAAAATATTACGAAATAAATCCAAACGTTTCCCATTTTTAGCCATTTAAGTCAAACATTTACAAACGTTACGAAACAAAACCAAGCGTTTCACTTTTATAGCAATCTAAGCCAAATGTTTTCAACCGTTACAAAACAAATCCAAACGTTTCACCTTTTTAGTAATTTAAGCCAAACGTTTACAAACGTTACGAAACAAATCCAAATGTTTCGTCTTTTTAGCTATTTAAGCCAAACATTTACAAATGTTACGAAACAAAACCAAGTGTTTCACCTTTTTAGCAATTTAAGCCAAACGTTACAAAAAAAATCCAAGCGTTTCACCTTTTGTAGCAATTAAAGCAAAACATTTACAAACGTTACAAAACAAATCCAAGCGTTTCACCTTTTTAGAAATTTAAGCCAAACGTTTACAAACGTTCCGAAAAAAATCCAAGCAGTTCACCTTTGTAGTAATTTAAGCCACACATTTACAAACGCTACGAAACAAATCCAAGCGTTTTACCTTTTTAGCAATGTGAGCTAAACGTTTACAAACGTTACCAAACAAATCCAATGTTTCATCTTTTTAGCGATTTAAGCCGAACGTTCACAAACGTTACGAAACAAAACCAAGCGTTTCCCATTTTTAGCAATTTAAGCCAAAAATTTACAAACGTTACGAAACAAATCCAAACGTTTCACCTTTTTAGCGATTTAAGCCAAACGTTTACAATAATTACGAAACAAATCTAAACATTTCACCTTTTTAGCGATTTAAGCCAAACGTTTACAAAATGTTACAAAACAAATCCAAGCGGTTCCCCTTGTTAGCAATATAGGCTAAACGTTTTACAAACGTTACGAAACAAATCCAAATATTTCACCTTTTTAGCGATTTAACCAAATGTTTACAAAGGTTAGGATCCGAACGTTTCACCTTTTTAGAAACTTAAGTAAAACGTTTACAAATGTTACGAAATAAATTTGAGTGTTTCATCTTTTTAGCAATTTAAGCCAAACGTTTCCAAACGTTACTAAACAAATCAAATGTTTCACCTTGTTAGCAATTTAAGCCAAACGTTTACAAATGTTACGAAACAAATCCAAACATTTCCCCTCATTAATGATGTTAGCCAAACGTTTACAAACGTTACGAAACAAATCCAAACGTTTCACCCTTTTAGCGATTTAAGCCAACATTTACAAACGTTACGAAACAAATACAAACGTTTCGTCTTTTTAGCAAATTAAGCCAAACGTTTACAAACGTTACGACACAAATCAAAACGTCTCACATATTTAGCAATTTAAGCCAAAGGTTTACAAACGTTCCGAAACAAATCCAAGCATTTCATTTTTTAGAAATTTAAGCAAAATGTTTACAAATGTTACGAAAAAAATCCAAACATTTCACCTTTTTAGCGATTTAAACATAACATTTACAACCATTTACGAAACTAATCCAGACGTTTCCCCTTTTTAGCGATGTAAGGCAAACGTTTACAAACGTTACGAAATAAATCCAAATGTTTCACCTTCGTTTCTCCTTTTTAGCGATTTAAGCCAAACGTTACAAACGTTATGAAGCAAATCCAAACCTTTCATCTTTTTAGCGATTTAAGACAAACGTTTACAAACGTTACGAAACAAAACTAAACGTTTAAAACCTTACGAAACAAATCCAAACGTTTCCAATTTTTAGCGACTTAAGCCAAACGTTTACAAACGCTACGAAACAAATCCAAACATTTCACTTTTTTAGCAATTTAAGCCATACGTTTACAAACGTTTACGAAACAAATCCAAACATTTCAACTTTTTGCAATTTATGCCAAACATTTACAAAGGTTAAGAAACAAATCCAAATGTTTCACCTTTTTAATGATTGAAGCTAAACATTTACAAAGGTTACGAAATAAATCCAAACGTTTCACCTTTTTAGCTATTTTAGCCAAACGATTACAAACGTTACGAAACAAATCCAAACGTTTGATCTTTTTAGCGATTTAAGCCAAACGTTTACAAAGGTTATGAAACAAAACTAAACGTTTAAAATATTATGAAATAAATCCGAACGTTTCCCATTTTTAGCCATTTAAGTCAAACATTTACAAACGTTACGAAACAAAACCAAGCGTTTCACTTTTATAGCAATCTAAGCCAAATGTTTACAACCGTTACAAAACAAATCCAAACGTTTACCCTTTTTAGTAATTTAAGCCAAACGTTTACAAACGTTACTAAACAAATCCAAATGTTTCACATTTTTAGCTATTTAAGCCAAACATTAACAAATGTTATGAAACAAAACCAAGTGTTTCACCTTTTTAGCACTTGAAGCCAAATGTTTACAAACGTTACAAAACAAATCCAAGCGTTTCACCTTTTTAGCAATTAAAGCGAAACATTTACAAACGTTACGAAACAAATCCAAGCGTTTCACCTTTTTAGCAATTTAAGCCAAACGTTTACAAACGTTCCGAAAAAAATCCAAGCAGTTCACCTTTGTAGTAATTTAAGCCACACGTTTACAAACGCTACGAAACAAATCCTAGCGTTTTACCTTTTTAGCAATGTAAGCCAAACGTTTACAAACGTTACGAAACAAATCCAATGTTTCACCTTTTTAGCGATTTAAGCCGAACGTTTACAAACGTTACGAAACAAAACCAAGCGTTTCCCCTTTTTAGCAATTTAAGCCAAATATTTACAAACGTTACGAAACAAATCCAAACGTTTCACCTTTTTAGCGATTTAAGCCAAACGTTTACAAACATTACGAAACAAATCTAAACATTTCACCTTTTTAGCGATTTAAGCCAAACGTTTACAAAATGTAACAAAAAAAATCCAAGCGGTTCCCCTTGTTAGCAATTTAGGCCAAACGTTTTACAAACGTTATGAAACAAATCCAAACATTTCACCTTTTTAGCGATTTAACCAAATGTTTACAAAGGTTAGGAAACAAATCCGAATGTTTCAGCTTTTAGAAATTTAAGCAAAACGTTTACAAACGTTACCAAATTAATCCGAGCGTTTCATCTTTTTAGCAATTTAAGCCAAATGTTTCCAAACGTTTCTAAACAAATCAAATGTTTCACCTTGTTAGCGATTTAAGCCAAACGTTTAGAAACGTTATGAAACAAATCCAAACATTTCACCTTTTTAACGATTTTAGCCAAACGTTTACAAACGTTGCGAAACAAATCCAAACGTTTCACCCTTTTAGCGATTTAAGCCAAACATTTACAAACGTTACGAAACAAATACAAACGTTTTGTCTTTTTAGCAAATTAAGCCAAACGTTTACAAACGTTACGAAACAAATCCAAACGTCTCACATATTTAGCAATTTAAGCGAAAGGTTTACAAACGTTCCGAAACAAATCCAAGCATTTCATTTTTTAGAAATTTAAGCAAAACGTTTACAAATGTTACGAAACAAATCCAAACATTTTACCTTTTTAGCGATTTAAACAAAACATTTACAAACCCTACGAAACAAATCCAAATGTTTCACTTTTTTAGCTATTTAAGCCAAACGTTTACAAACGTTACGAAACAAATCCAAACGTTTCACCTTTTTAGTGATTTAAGCCAAAAGTTTACAAACGCTACGAAACAAATCCAAACGTTTCACCTTTTTAGAAATTTAAACCAAAAGTTTACAAACACAACGAAAAAAATCCAAACGTTTCACCTTTTTAGCGATTTAAGCCAAACATTTACAACCGTTTACGAAACTAAACCAAACGTTTCCCCTTTTTAGCGATGCAAGGCAAACGTTTACAAACATTACGAAATAAATCCAAATGTTTCACCTTTTTAGCGATTTAAGTCAAACGTTTACAAACTTTACAAAACAAATACAAACTTTTCTCCTTTTTAGCAATTTAAGCCAAACGTTACGAAACAAATCCAAACCTTTCATCTTTTTAGCGATTTAAGACAAACGTTTACAAACGTTACGAAACAAAACTAAACGTTTAAAACATTACAAAACAAATCCAAACGTTTCCAATTTTTAGCGATTTAAGCCAAACGTTACGAAACAAAACCAAGCGTTTCACCTTTTTTGCAATTTAAGCCAAACGTTTACAAACGTTAAAAAACAAATCCAAGCGTTTCACCTTTTTAGCAATTTAAGCCAAACATTTACAAACGTTACGAAACAAATCCAAACTTTTCACCTTTTTAACGATTTAAGCCAAACATTTATAAACGTTACGAAACAAATCCAAACATTTCACCTTTTTAGCGATTTATGCCAAACGTTTACAAAAATTAGGAAACAAATCCAAATGTTTCACCTTTTTAACAATTTAAGACAAACGTTTACAAACGTTACGAAATAAATCCAAGCGTTTTACCTTTTTAGCAATTTAAGCCAAACATTTACAAACGTTACGAAACAAATCCAACGTTTCACCTTTTTAGCGATTAAAGCCAAACGTTACGAAACAAATCCAAACGTTTCACCTTTTTAGAGATTCAAGCCAAACGTTTCAAAACATTACGAAACAAATCCAAACATTTCGCCTTTTTAGCAATTTAAGCCAAATGTTTACAAATGTTACGAAAAAAATCCAAACGTTTCCCCTTTTAGAGATTAAAGCCAAACGTTTATATATGCTACGAAACAAATTCAAACGTTTCCCCTTTTTAGCCATTTAAGCCAAGCGTTTAAAAACGCTACGAAACAAATCCAAGAGTTTCTCCTTTTTAGCAATTTGAGCCAAACGTTTACAAATGTTACGAAACAAATCAAAGCGTTTCACCTTTTTAGCAATTTAAGCCAAACGTTCACAAACGTTACGAAATAAATCTAACCGTTTCACCTTTTTAGCAATTTAAGCCAAACGTTTACAAACATTCTGAAAAAAATCCAAGCGTTTCACCTTTTTAGCTATTTAAGCCAAACGTTTACAAATGTTACGAAACAAATTTACACGTTTCACCTTTTTAGCAATTTAAGCCAAACGTTTACAAACGTTATGAAACAAATCCAAACATTTCATCTTTTAGCGATTTAAGCCAAACGTTTACAAAGGTTAGGAAACAAATCCAAACGTTTCTCCTTTTTAGCGACTTAAGCCAAACGTTTACAAACGCTACGAAACAAATCCAAACATATCACCTTTTTATCAATTTAAGCCAAACGTTTACAAACGTTTACGAAACTAATCCAAACATTTCACCTTTTTAGCAATTTATGACAAACGTTTACAAAGGTTACAAAACAAATTCAAATGTTTCACCTTTTTAATGATTGAAGCCAAACATTTACAAACGTTACGAAACAAATCCAAACGTTTCACCTTTTTAGCTATTTCAGCCAAACGTTTACAAACGTTACGAAACAAATCCAAACGTTTGACCTTTTTAGCGATTTAAGCCAAACGTTTACAAAAGTTATGAAACAAAACTAAACGTTTAAAATATTACAAAATAAATCCAAACGTTTCCCATTTTTAGCCATTTAAGTCAAATATTTACAAATGCTATGAAACAAAACCAAGCGTTTCACTTTTATAGCAATCTAAGCCAAATGTTTACAATCGTTACAAAACAAATCCAAACGTTTCACCATTTTAGTAATTTAAGCCAAAAGTTTACAAACGTTGCGAAACAAATCCAAATGTTTCATCTTTTTAGCTATTTAAGCCAAACATTTACAAATGTTACGAAACAAAACCAAGTGTTTCACCTTTTTAGCAATTTAAGCCAAACGTTATAGAAAAAATCCAAGTGTTTCACCTTTTTAGCAATTAAAGCCAAACATTTACAAACGGTACGAAACAAATCCAAGCGTTTCACCTTTTTAGCAATATAAGCCAAACGTTTACAAACGTTCCGAAAAAAATCCAAGTAGTTCACCTTTGTAGTAATTTAAGCCACACGTTTAATAACGCTACGAAACAAATCCAAGCGTTTTACCTTTTTAGCAATGTAAGCCAAACGTTTACAAACGTTACCAAACAAATCCAATGTTTCACCTTTTTAGCTATTTAAGCCGAACGTTTACAAATGTTATGAAACAAAACCAAGCGTTTCCCCTTTTTAGCAATTTAAGCCAAACATTTACAAACGTTACGAAAGAAATCCAAACGTTTCACCTTTTTAGTGATTTAAGCCAAACATTTACAAACATTACGAAACAAATCTAAACATTTCACCTTTTCAGCGATTTAAGCCAAACGTTTACAAAATGTAACAAAACAAATCCAAGCGGTTCCCCTTGTTAGCAATTTAGGCCAAACGTTTTACAAATGTTACGAAACAAATCCAAACATTTCACCTTTTTAGCGATTTAACCAAATGTTTTCAAAGGTTAGGAAACAAATCCGAACGTTTCACCTTTTTAGAAATTTAAGCAAAACATTTACAAACGTTACCAAATAAATCTGAGTGTTTCATCTTTTTAGCAATTTAAGCCAAACGTTTCCAAACGTTACTAAACAAATCAAATGTTTCACCTTGTTAGCGATTTAAACCAAACGTTTACAAACGTTACGAAACAAATCAAAACATTTCACCTTTTTAACGATTTTAGCCAAACGTTTACAAACGTTAAGAAACAAATCCAAACGTTTCACCCTTTTAGCGATTTAAGCCAACATTTACAAACGTTACGAAACAAATACAAACGTTTCGTCTTTTTAGCAAATTAAGCCAAACGTTTACAAACGTTACGACACAAATCAAACGTCTCACATATTTAGAAATTTAAGCCAAAGGTTTACAAACGTTTCGAAACAAATCCGAGCATTTCATTTTTTAGAAATATAAGCAAAACGTTTACAAATGTTACGAAACAAATCTAAACGTTTTACCTTTTTAGCGATGCAAACAAAACATTTACAAACCCTACGAAACAAATCCAAGTGTTTCACTTTTTTAGCTATTTAAGCCAAACGTTTACAAAAGTTACGAAACAAATCCAAACGTTTCACCTTTTTAGTGATTTAAGCCAAAAGTTTACAAACACTACGAAACAAATCCAAACGTTTCACCTTTTTAGAAATTTAAACCAAAAGTTTACAAACGCAACGAAAAAAATCCAATCGTTTCACCTTTTTAGCGATTTAAGCCAAACATTTACAACCGTATACGAAACTAATCCAAACGTTTCCCCTTTTTAGCGATGTAAGGCAAACGTTTACAAACATTACGAAATAAATCCAAATGTTTCACCTTTTTAGCGATTTAAGCCAAATGTTTACAAACTTTACAAAACAAATACAAACGTTTCGCCTTTTTAGCGATTTAAGCCAAACGTTACAAACGTTACGAAACAAATCCAAACCTTTCATCTTTTTAGCGATTTAAGACAAACGTTTACAAACGTTACGAAACAAAACTAAACGTTTAAAACATTACGAAAAAAATCCAAACGTTTTCAATTTTTAGCAATTTAAGCCAAACGTTACGAAACAAAACCAAGCGTTTCACCTTTTTCGCAATTTAAGCCAAACGTTTACAAACGTTACAAAACAAATCCAAGCGTTTTACGTTTTTAGCAATTTAAGCCAAACATTTACAAACGTTACGAAACAAATCCAAACATTTCACCTTTTTAGCGATTTAAGCCAAACATTTACAAACGTTACGAAACAAATCCAAACATTTCACCTTTTTAGCGATTTAAGCCAAACGTTTACAAAAATTAGGAAACAAATCCAAATGTTTCACCTTTTTAACAATTTAAGACAAACGTTTACAAACGTTACGAAACAAATCCAAGCGTTTTACCTTTTTAGCAATTTAAGCCAAACATTTACAAACGTTACGAAACAAATCAAACGTTTCACCTTTTTAGAAATTTACGCCAAACGTTTACAAACGTTACGAAACAAATCCAAACGTTTCACCTTTTTAGAGATTTAAGCCAAAAGTTTCAAAACGTTACGAAAGAAATCCAAACGTTTCGCCTTTTTAGCAATTTAAGCTAAATGTTTACAAATGTTACGAAAAAAATCCAAATGTTTCCCCTTTTAGGGATTAAAGCCAAACGTTTATAAATGCTACGAAACAAATCCAAACATTTCCCCTTTTTAGCCATTTAAGTCAAACGTTTAAAAACGCTACGAAACAAATCCAAGAGTTTTCCTTTTTAGCAATTTGAGCCAAACGTTTACAAACGTTACAAAACAAATAAAACCGTTTCACCTTTTTAGCTATTTAAGCCAAACGTTTACAAACGTTACGAAATAAATCCAAACAATTCACCTTTTAGCGATTTAAGCCAAACGTTTACAAAGGTTAGGAAACAAATCCAAACATTTCACCTTTTTAGCGACTTAAGCCAAACGTTTATAAACGCTACGAAACAAATCCAAACATTTCACCTTTTTAGCAATTTAAGCCAAACGTTTACCAAACTAATCCAAACATTTCACCTTTTTGGAAATTTATGCCAAACGTTTACAAAGGTTACGAAACAAATCCAAATGTTTCACCTTTTCAACGATTGAAGCCAAACATTTACAAACGTTACGAAACAAATCCAAACGTTTCACCTTTTTAGCTATTTCAGCCAAACGTTTACAAACGTTACGAAACAAATCCAAACATTTGACCTTTTTAGTGATTTAAGCCAAACGTTTACAAAGGTTATGAAACAAAACTAAAAGTTTAAAATATTAGAAAATAAATCCAAACGTTTACCATTTTTAGCCATTTAAGTCAAACATTTACAAACGTTAAGAAACAAAACCAAGCGTTTTTTTTATAGCAATCTAAGCCAAATGTTTACAACCGTTACAAAACAAATCCAAACGTTTCACCTTTTTAGTAATTTAAGTCAAACGATTACAAACGTTACGAAACAAATCCAAATGTTTCACCTTTTTAGCTATTTAAGCCAAACATTTACAAACGTTACGAAACAAAACCAAGTGTTTCACCTTTTTAGCAATTTAAGCCAAACGTTTACAAACGTTACCAAACAAATCCAAGCGTTTCACCTTTTTAGCAATTAAAGCCAAACGTTTACAAACGTTACAAAACAAATCCAAGCGTTTCACCTTTTTAGCAATTTAAGCCAAACGTTTACAAACGTTCCAAAAAAATCCAAGCAGTTCACCTTTGTAGTACTTTAAGCCAAACGTTTACGAAACTAATCCACACGTTTCACATTTTTAGCGATGTAATCCAAGCCTTCTTAGCGATGCCGTCGTCCATCGCGCGTGAGAGAAGAAGAAGAATGACGATGGTTTCTTATGTTATGTAACTTACTCTTTTCCTCTATTCCATTCTTTTTCCTTTCCTTTCTTATCCTATTGAATCCACTTGCTATTTTCTTATCTCTATAACTCTTCTCTATTAGGTTTTGGCTAAACTTCATTTTAGGTTCAATTTGGTTAAATTACACTTTAACTCAAATTCTTAATTAATCATCGCGTCTAATTTATAAAATGGTTTCGTAAATTTACGAAAGCGTGACGATAATTTTTTATCAATAAATAATGAACTCCGCATTATTTATTTACTCGGATCAAATTAATTATTTATTTTTCTTATTCCGATAATTAAGTTCCGCTAAATTCCAATTTATCTCATAATAATTAAATTATTATTTTGCGATAATTTTATTAAACCACTTTGGTCAAATTCTTATTTCTCGAACTTAATTGCGACATCCTTGATTAAATTCTCGCATTTATGCCTCATGGCACCTTACGTAGTACTTTTAAAAGTACGGGGTATTACAGAAACAAAACCAAACGTGTCACCTTTTTAGCGATTTATGCCAAACGTTTACAAACATTACGAAACAAATCCAAATGTTTCCCAATTTTAGCGACTTAAACCAAACGTTTAAAACGTTACGAAACAAATCCAAACATTTCACCTTTTTAGTGATTTAAGACAAACGTTTACAAACGTTAGCAAATAAATCCAAACGTTTTGCATTTTTAGCGATTGAAGCCAAAGTTTGCAAACGTTACGAAACAAATCCAAACGTTTCCCATATTTAGCAATTTCAGCCAAGTTTTTACAATCGTTATGAAACAAAACCAAGCGTTTCACCTTTTTAGCAATTACGCCAAACAATTACAAACGTAACGAAACAAATCCAAGTGTTTCACCTTTTTAGCAATTTAAGCCAAATTTTACAAACGTTACAAAACAAATCCAAGCGTTTCTCCTTTTCAGCAATTTAAGACAAACTTTTACAAATGTTCCGAAACAAATCCAAATGTTTCACTTTTTTAGCGATTTAAGCCAAACATTTACAAACAGTACGAAAAAAATCAAAACGTTTCACCTTTTTAGCGATTTCAGCCAAACGTTTACAAACGCTACGAAACAAATCAAAACGTTTCACCTTTTTTGTAATTTAATCCAAACGTTTACAAACGTTACAAAACAAATCCAGACGTTTCACCTTTTTAGCGATTTAAGCAAAACGTTGACAAACATTACGAAACATATCCAAACGTTTCACCTTTTTAGCGATTTAAGCCAAACGTTTACAAACGTTAAGAGAAACAAATCCAAACATTTCACCTTTTTTGCGATTTTAGCCAAACGTTTACAAACGTTGCGGAACAAATCCGAACGTTTCACCTTTTTAGCGATTTAAGCCAAACGTTTACAAACGTTACGAAACAAATCCGAATGTTTCACCTTTTTAGCGATTTAAGACAAACGTTTATAAGCGTTACAAAACAAAGCCAAATGTTTAAAACGTTACAAAACAAATCCAAACGTTCCACATATTTAGTGATTTAAGACAAACGTCTAGAAACGTTACGAAACAAAACCAAGCGTTTCCCCTTTTTAGCAATTTAAGCCAAACGTTTACAAACATTACAAAACAAATCAAAGGGTTTTCCCTTTTTAGCAATATAAGCCAAACATTTACAAATGCTAAGAAACAAATCCAAACGTTTCACGTTTTTAGCAATTTAAGCCAAACATTTTGAAACGCTACGAAACAAATCCAAACGTTTCACCTTTTTAGCGATTTAAGCCAATCGTTTACAAACGTTACAAAAAAATCCAAACGTTTCACCTTTTTAGCAATTTAAGCCAAATATTTACAAAGATTATGAAATAAATACAAATGTTTCACCTTTTTAGCGATTTAAGCCAAACGTTTACAGACGTTACGAAACAAAACAAACGTTTCACCTTTTTAGCCATTTAAGCCAAACGTTTACTAACTTTACAAAACAAATCCAAGCGTTTCCCCTTTTTAACGATTTAAGGCAAACGTTTACAAACCTTACGAAATAAATCCAAATGTTTCACCTTTTTAGAAATTTAAGCCAAACGTGTATATTCGTTACGAAACAAATCCAAACAATATGGTCGATCAAGATGTCAATGAAAGGTTTAACCCATGATTAGTTTTGACAAGCAATTAAAGCGGTAATACGTCAAATAATATGAACTAAGCTATGACCCGATCTGATAAATTCTTTCCCCCATTAGTTCCGGTTAAGGATAATCGGGAAAGATCAAGGTACTTAAATAAGAAGATATAATGAAAATGAATAATTGGAGTATACAATAAGAAGGATCGAGAGATAAACAACAAGAATTGCAATTGGTGGATAAAGAGTTGAAACTCCAACCTCAAGGTTTCAATTATGAAGCGGAATAGTAGGCTGTGAAAGGTACAAATGTAATGGATGCTTGTGAAGTGCTAAACCTTAAACTTCGAATTAGATCAAATAAGAAGTAATGTGATTGATATAGAAGATTGATTATGATCCTTAAAGGATTAAGATGTGTTAGACACGATCAAACTTATTTGATATATTCCCAGAAGAAGATCCTCAGGGAGAGGGCTTCGAGGAAGAAGAGTTATCAGACGAGTCCGATGTTGAGGAATACTGGAGTGACCATTGCTAGTTTAGTGTACGGAAATATCGCAAATCTGAGGGAGGATGCAGAGATAGGCAATGGTCAGGCATAAGTAGCCTTGAATCGGGTTGGGAAGCAAATGTGCTCCTTTTCATGAGGAACGCTACCAGTGGGACTGTATTCCACTAACTTTTTGCGTATGGTCGAGGGAATGTCAAAGGTACATGACATGTATGATAAAGTAATCAAAGTTAAGGAAAGTACGGATAACCTGCGTATAACGCAAGGAACTCGATAAGAATGATCGAAGAAAAAGAAAAAGAGAAAAGTCATGTGGAGAGTTGACAAGGAGATAAGAGAAATGGAAATCTATATAGTCGCTGGCACATAGAAACAAAGAAAGATAAAGAGGACAGAGACATAGGATCGAATCTACTGACAGTTAAGATGTCTGTAAAGGTACAATAGTACAATATGTAGGTAATCGAGATCGCACTACATCGATAATTCAGGCAAAAAGGGACTACAGCCCATTGTTTAATTGTTGATCAACGTTCAGAGTGCTGAAACAAGAAATATCAGATATGCGAGACGCGATAGAGATGATATCAGCATAGGATCGGCTTTACAGACGGCCATGATGACAGTACAAATACGATAAGATGATACATATACAATTGAGAGCACACTACATCGGGAAATTCAGATAAAGAAGGCCGCAACTCTCTATTAATGATCGATGTTGTGGATATTAAAAGAAAGTAGTACATGAAGTGCAAAATGCACTGAGGAGGAAAGCAAAGAATGCAATAGAAGATAATCAAGATACACGATAAGAGCGTGAATAAGGAACGCAAGAGGAATACCATAGGATCATAGCATCTAGACTATTAATCCTATTGGTTGACTAAGGACAAGAAGTTAAAGAAAAATTACGAAGAAGTACATCTACGATATGGACAAAAGTAGAAATGATAAGTGGAATAACAAGATCATGGATAGTAATGAGAAGTAAACTTAACGCTGCATGATAGTAAAGAGAAATGATTTGGAAGTTAAGAGCCAAACTAAGATTAAGGGTTAAAATAAAGATATAGATAAGAAAGAATTGGATTATGTTGCTAAATGCTAAAAGCATATTTGAAGGTCAGAAGGTGAACAATATCAAGAAAACGACGGAGAAAAGAAAAGCGTAGATGAAATGAGAAAGGATGATGAATAAAAAGATCAAGCATGGAGTGAACAATGATGTCATCAGAAGACATTCTGATGTAAGTATATAATTGGAAAAAGGTTAAGATCCTTAATTAAGGGTTATAAGCAAAGAAAGCTAAACAGAGCATTGGTCACACGCTGTCTTATTAAAATAAGAAGTCGGTGACCAATATAAAAATCCTATCCGATTGAAAACCGGATTGATGAAACAGATTGATGTAAAGTAAGAAGGAACTAGAAGTTTCAGGAATAGCGCGTTATGCTAAAGGAAAAGAAGTACGTCAATACACATAAGAGATATATTGACACAAGAAGAAAAGTAAATAAGCTTTACTAGGAAAGTAAATAAAGACCTTATAAGGATACACCATGAGGATTCACCTCATGAACAACCATGATAAGCAACGATAACGGAAAAATCTTTATACGAGAAATAAAGTAACGAGATAAAAGAGGATAGCGGATAATAGGATAAGTTCCTAGCACTACAACGAATAACAATCGGATGACAACAACAGTAATACAAAAGAAACCACGTAAGTAGAGAAGCATGAGCTAATTAAGTATTCACATTACTCAACAAGGAATGATGATAGGATTAGACGTATTGAACAAAAGTAAAGAATCAAGAACAGAGAATCATAAGTACAGATGAATACGAGTGACAAGGATTATCATCTTTAGTGATAAGGTATCATTAGAACGAGCTATCATTGAACATCAGTTAGGAACTGAAAGTTCAATTACGAGTTTAAGAGTTTATAGTATTGAATATCAGAGAAGGAACCATAATGTATAAGGATACAGCTGAAATCACTATAAAAAAAGATAATGACATGAAAGTAGTCAATGATTTTATCGCATAAGAGGTACAAAGCTGGAATGAAAAATTCACACGCTGATAAATGTCGTAAAGTGAATATGGGATACCTACTATAAACAAAGTTCAAAGGGTCAAGGGTTTAAGATAAATTAAAAGTTATATGAAAATTCGAGGACAAATTTTATTAAGGGGGAAGAATGTAATACCCCAAAATATTTAAGTATTTAATTTGACCATGTGTCCAGTTCTGATTCGTCAGGGTGGCGATATCGGAAATAATTTCCAAGAAATTAAAGTAAATAAGCCTTTAGTAGGTTGGTCTTGGGAAAGTAATTATTCAGCATTTAATATCATATTCCAATTCTAAAGTTGGAATTTTAATTAAAATGAAAAATGTCTAGAAAAGTCCAAAACTAGAGTTCATGGACTAAAGTAGTATTTTAACCAGTTAAGTCCCGAAAAGGGAAATTATTTCGCCAAGGTCCAAAATGTTTTATAGTATATGTGATAAAAGTTTCGGGTCAATCGGAGAGTTTTTAAAATTTGGACGCGGATGCGTTTTGGGCTAAATTGTAATTTTTGAAAAGTTCAAGGACCAAATTGTAAATTAGCCAATTAAGCCTCTAGAATAGCAATTGAAAGATTATTGACGGAAAGTAATAATCTTGTGTTAGTATTATTTATTGGAATATAAATAATACGTAAGTAATTGAGTTAAAGTGAATATTAATTACTTTTCGCCGTTTTTCGTCCAAATCGCGTGTTTTTTATATCAATTTGTTCAGAATTCGATTCTCTATCTACAACGGGCATCAAATCAAGGTATGCTTGATGTTTTGGTTTAAGATTTCGAGCGGTTTTATCGTTTTAACGATTTTGGATTCTAATTCGATTTATTAAGCTTGAATCCTATATCTTTGATGTTATTAAGCATTGCGGGATTGATTTGGAATGTTGTAGCCCGTCGGAAAGCCCGGGAAACGTGCACCAGCAAAAGTGCAGGAACGTGCACTACAATGGTGCACGAACGTGCACCAGCATAGTGCACGAACGTGCACAATGATGCCAGAACGTGCATATGCATAGTGATGCACGAACGTGCACAAAAGTGCGAGATCATGCATATGAACAGTGTTTCAGCTTTCAGTTTCGAATTTGAGTTTTACGGACAGTAAACGTAAACCAAGACGTTTAAAAGAGAAATGTCATTAAAAGATTATCAAAGTCAAGAGTCGCATTTGGAATACGATTGTATTGACCTAAGTTTATAACTTAGGGTTTTGATACTAAGCCTACGATTATGAATTAAACGTATAGGTAATTGGAATAAGTAACTGGCGTATCGATGAAATACCAGATAACCGAGCCGGAATAGCTAAGGGATAGACCGACGCATGGAGCTTACGCTTGCGGGATTATAATATTATTATTATTCGAAAAGTGGTCACTGTGAGTGGCAAATTTACTTTCGCGTATTATTATTATCGTTATAAAAGTTATTTTCATACCCTATTAGTATTATTATCAATACATCGCATGTATACGATTTGCTTGCATGAGATGTTATGTTTGATGAATTGAATTATATGAATGCCATTATATTCATTGTTTTGAATATGAGTAGCTAGTATGAGATCTATAGAAATCAATTACCTATAGGGTTTCAATGGGCTATGAGATTACCAGTGAGTTAGTCTAGTGTAATTAGAGTGTTACTTGAGCCCCGTATCCAGTGGGTGGGACCCACCAGTGGGTTGGACTCACACTTTGGAATTAAGAGATTGGTCGCGACTGACGTGGTTGAGTGTAAACACTCCCGGGTCGGACCATTTGGATCAAGTTGATTCGATTATATACGTTTAGAAAATCAAGGATTAAGTTACGATAGAGTTTGTTATTTAGGAATGTTTGTTGTGTGCTTATATCATGTATGGAATTTACATACGTATTAAGCATGCGATGCTGTATTTTGATAATACCAGTAGTAACTTGCAAACTCACTCAGTATTTTCCCAAATACGGACCCCTCACTTTGATGTTTGCAGGTAGTCGGAGTCGGATCAGACAAACCATCTCCATTGTGCCAGAATTCATTGGACTTGCACAAGTATGAAATCCTAGAGCTGCAGTAGTCAGTAGGCGTAAATAGAAGATTTTTATGAATTGGTTTCAAATAACTGATTTTCATTGTAAACTCTAATATAATATTTTAATAACTATAAATGCATTATCTAAAAGAGTTTTCCTGAAAATGTTTTATATATAATATTATACTTTTAAATGAGAAAAATTATTAGTGGTTTTAGGCTTGCTACGGGTTTCCGAGCTACCACTCCCATCCCCTAGCGCCGGTCTCGGCTCAATAATTTGGGTCGTTACAGAAACAAATCCAAGCGTTTCACCTTTTCAGCAATTTAAGCCAAACGTTTAAAAACGTCACGAAACAAATTCAAACGTTTCACCTTCTTAGCAATTTAAGCCAAATATTTACAAATGTTACGAAACAAATCATAATGTTTCACCTTTTTAGTCATTTAAGCCAAATGTTTACAAACGTTACGAAACAAAAAAGACGTTTCACCTTTTTTTCTATTTAAGTCAAACGTTTACAAACATTACGAAACAAAACCAAACGTTTAAAATGTTACAAAACAAATCCAAGCGTTTCACCTTTTTAGCAATTTAAGCCAAACGTTTATAAACTTTGCAAAACAAATCCAAACGTTTCACCTTTTTAGCTATTTAAGCCAAACGTTTACAAACGTTCCGAAATAAATCCAAACGTTTCGCCTTTTTTGCGATGTAGGCCAAACGTTTACAAATGTGACAAAACAAATCCAAACATTACGAAACAAAACCAAACGTTTACAAACGTTATGAAACAAATCCAAGCATTTCACCTTTTTAGCAATTTAAGCGAAACGTTTACAAACGTTACGAAATAAATCCAAGCGTTTCACCTTTTTAGCAATTTAAGCAAAACATTTACAAATGTTACCAAACAAATCTAAACGTTTCACCTTTTTAGCAATTTAATCCGAAAATTTACAAATGATACGAAACAAAACAAAACATTTCACTTTTTAGCAATTTGAGCCAAACGTTTACAAACATTACGAAACAAATCCAATTGTTTCCCCATTTTAGGGATTTAAGCCAAAAGTTTTAAACATTACGAAACAAATCCAAACATTTCACCTTTTAAGCGAGTTATTCCAAACGTTTACAAACGTTACAAAACAAATCCAAACGTTTCGCCTTTTTAGCGATTGAAGCCAAATGTTTGCAAATGTTACGAAACAAATTTAAACGTTTCCCCTTTTTAGCGATTTAAGCCAAACGTTTACAAATGTTACGAAAAAAATCCAAACGTTTTCCCATTTTAGTGATTTAAGCCAAACGTTTACAAACGTTTCGAAAGAAAACCAAACGTCTCTGGTTCTTTGAGTCAGATGCTGGAGAGATTTGCACGTTATGGCCGCTGGAAACTGGGCCAGATTTGGAGTCCGGATGGGCCTGGAAGCGCGTTTTGAAGTTTGGACCGAAATTTGGAAGATCTGGGAAGCGAATCTGGGATTTGGCGAAGGAAGAGCACGCCACCGGTTCACAGTGTCGGCGCCGGCAGGATAAGGCAGCGGCAGTGCTGGTTCATTGTGGCTGCACCGTCGTTTGCAGCGGCCGCGTCGGCAGTTCGTCGACAACAGTTCTGGGATTTTGTTTTGCTCCGGTCTCACTCGTTTTTGCTCTGTTTTTCATGCAAAAGTAGTCAAAACCGCATAAAATCGAACAAGGAATCCTAAAAACACATAATCAGAGTGTTTTAAGCTCATCTAGATGAAGTTATTTTTATGGGCAGCAACTCGTTTTTTTTTTAAGTTTTCATGTCTAAACTAGCTAAGATCTCCTAAAAACATGCATTCTTAGAGCTCTAAATTAACTAATTTATATATTTGAGCTTAAACATGATTAATTACAGCAATTTAACATGTCTATCATCGAATTTTATGGCAATTGTTGAAAGCATCAGATTGATTAATTAAAGCTACTTTAATGACAAATAAGCAAATAATCTAAACATGCAACCTAAGAAAAATTACAACAATTACAACAATCATATATGCAACGGAAAAATCAAAGGAATTATGATAGAGGGTCCTCAAAAGTACCGTTTTGAGTCCTTGGCTCGTTTACTGGCGAAGTGGCTGCGGAATCCAGCTTCTAATCTGTGCAGGGGTTGTGTTCTTGAAGAATCAAAGCGTATTAGGTGTTTTCAGGACTGAATTTTGTGTGTGTGTGTGATGGCCGAATTTTCTGGTCTATTTTTAGGGTTTGTGTGCCACCCTTAGCCAGGCTGGCTTAAGGCTATATTTATAGTGATTAGGGGTGACCTAGGGTTTCTTAGTATCTTCTAGAATATTCTAGAATATTCTAGGGTGAAAGTGAGTGAAGTGATAAGCTTTTAGGTGTTAAGATTAGCCTTAAACTCTATCTTTTTGATTAAATTCGGATTTAAAATTGGTGGCTAAGTAAACGATTGCTAAAAGTCCGTTTTAGTGCCCGAAAGTGTTAAAAAAGGTTCCTCGGGCCCTATAGATTTGGTTAAGGTCAATTTCAGTCCGTCAAACTTGCAAATTACCCCATAAACTTCTAAGGTATGGAAATTAGTCCAATTTCTAGACTTAGAATACAATGTCTTTGGATTTTTATGGGATATTAACGCCTAATTAAGCTTTAATCCTCCCAGTTTGTAACTGTGCACATATTACGCCTGCTTAGATTCCAGCAAGCAAATCGAAAGCTCGTCACACGGACGAATTTCTCTGGAAATCATCATTGGACGCTTTAGTTCCTTATCACTTTTTTACCTGTCCGAAGAATAGGTGTCTACAACATTACAAAAGAAATCCAAACTTTTCACCTTTCTAGCGATTTAAGCCAAACGTTTGCAAACGTTACGAAACAAATCCAAATGTTTCACCTTTTTAGCAATTTAAACCAAACGTTTCACCTTTTAAGCGATTTAAACCAAACGTTTACAAACGTTACGAAACAAATCCAAACATTTCACCTTTTTAGTGATATAAGCCAAACATTTCATCTTTTTAGCGATTTAAGCCAAACGTTTCACCTTTTTAGCGATTTAAGCCAAACGTTTACAAACGTTATGAAACAAATCCAAACGTTTCCCCTTTTTAGCGATTTAAGCCAAACGTTTACAAACGTTACGAAACAAATACAAACGTTTCCCCTTTTTAGCGATTGAAGCCAAATGTTTACAAACACTACGAAATAAATCCAAGCGTTTCACGTTTTTAGCAATTTAAACCAAACGTTACGAAACAAAACGAAATGTTTCAAAGGAATGGTTGAGGGAATGTCAAAGGTACATGACGTGTATGATAAAGTAATCAGAGTTAAGGAAAGTACGGATAACCTGCGTATAACGCACGGAACTCGATAAGAATGATCGACGAAAAAGAAAAAGAGAAAAGTCATGTGGAGAGTTGACAAGGAGATAAGAGAAATGGAAATCTATGTAGTTGTTGGTACATAGAAACAAAGAAAGATAAGGAGGACAGAGACATAGGATCGAATCTACTGACAGTTAAGATGTCTGTAAAGGTACAATAGTACAATATGTAGGTAATCGAGAGCGCACTACATCGATAATTCAGGCAAAAATGGACTACAACCCATCGTTTAATTGTTGATCAACGTTCAGAGTGCTGAAACAAGAAATATCAGATATGCGAGACGCGATAGAGATTATATCAGCATAGGATCGGCTTTACAGACGGCCATGATGACAGTACAAATACGATAAGATGATACATATACAATTGAGAGCACACTACATCGGGAAATTCAGATAAAGAAGGCCGCAACTCTCTATTAATGATCGATGTTGTGGATATTAAAAGAAAGTAGTACATGAAGTGCAAAATGCACTGAGGAGGAAAGCAAAGAATGCAATAGAAGATAATCAAGAAACACGATAAGAGCGTGAATAAGGAACGCAAGAGGAATACCATAGGATCATAGCATCTAGACTATTAATCCTATTGGTTGACAAAGGACAAGAAGTTAAAGAAAAATTACGAAGAAGTACATCTACGATATGGACAAAAGTAGAAATGATAAGTGGAATAGCAAGATCATGGATAGTAATGAGAAGTAAACTTAACGCTGCATGATAGTAAAGAGAAATGATTTGGAAGTTAAGAGCCAAACTAAGATTAAGGGTTAGAATAAAGATATAGATAAGAAAGAATTGGATTATGTTGCTAAATTCTAAAAGCATCTTTGAAGGTCAGAAGGTGAACAATATCAAGAAAACGACGGAGAAAAGAAAAGCGTAGATGAAATGAGAAAGGATGATGAATAAAAAGATCAAGCATGGAGTGAACAATGATGTCATCAGAAGACATTCTGATGTAAGTATGTAATTGGAAAAAGATTAAGATCCTTAATTAAGGGTTATATGCAAAGAAAGCTAAACAGAGCATTGGTCACACGCTGTCTTATTAAAATAAGAAGTCGGTGACCAATATAAAAATCCTATCCGATTTAAAACCGGATTGATGAAACAGATTGATGTAAAGTAAGAAGGAACTAGAAGTTTCAGGAATAGTGCATTATGCTAAAGGAAAAGAAGTACGTCAATACACATACGAGATATATTGACACAAGAAGAAAAGTAAATAAGCTTTACTAGGAAAGTAAATAAAGACCTTATAAGGATACACCATGAGGATTCACCTCATGAACAACCATGATAAGCAACGATAACGGAAAAATCTTTATACGAGAAATAAAGTAACGAGATAAAAGAGGATAGCGGATAATAGTATAAGTTCCTAGCACTACAACGAATAACAATCGGATGACAACAACAGTCATACAAAAGAAACGACGTAAGTAGAGAAGCATGAGCTAATTAAGTATTCACATTACTCAACAAGGAATGATGATAGGATTAGACGTATTGAACAAAAGTAAAGAATCAAGAACAGAGAATCATATGTACAGATGAATACGAGTGACAAGGATTATCATCTTTAGTGATAAGGTATCATTAGAACGAGCTATCATTGAACATCAGTAAGGAACTAAAAGTTCAATTACGAGTTTAAGAGTTTATAGTATTGAATATCAGAGAAGGAACCATAATGTATAAGGATACGGCTGAAATCACTATAAAAGAAGATAATGACATGAAAGTAGTCAATGATTTTATCGCATAAGAGGTACAAAGCTGGAATGAGAAATTCACACGCTGATAAATGTCGTAAAGAGAATATGGGATACCTACTATAAACAAAGTTCAAAGGGTCAAGGGTTTAAGATAAATTAATAGTTATATGAAGGACAAATTTTATTAAGGGGGAAGAATGTAATACCCCAAAATATTTAAGTATTTAATTTGACCATGTGTCCAGTTCTGATTCGCCAGGGTGGCGATATCGGAAATAATTTCCAAGAAATTAAAGTAAATAAGCCTTTAGTAGGTTGGTCTTGGGAAAGTAATTATGCAGAATTTAATATCATATTCCAATTCTAAAGTTGGAATGTTAATTAAAATGAAAAATGTCTAGAAAAGTCCAAAACTAGAGTTCAGGGACTAAAGTAGTATTTTAACCAGTAAAGTCCCGAAAAGGGAAATTATTTCGCCAAGGTCCGCAAAATGTTTTATAGTATATGTGATAAAAGTTTCGAGTCAATCGGAGACTTTTTAAAATTTGGACGCGGATGCGTTTTGGGCTAAATTGCAATTTTTGAAAAGTTCAAGGACCAAATTGTAAATTAGCCAATTAAGCCTCCAGAATAGCAATTGAAAGATTATTGACGGAAAGTAATAATCTTGTGTTAGTATTATTTATTGGAATATAAATAATACGTAAGTAATTGAGTTAAGGTGAATATTAATTATTTGGTTAAATAGAAAGTTTAAAAGAGAAATGGTTTGAGCTAAAGAAATGAAGGATGAAAGTGGATAATTAACCAAATATTTATATATATGTTGATCATTCAAAGAATGATCTAGAAGAATGAAAGGAGCATTAGTGAAGGAGAGAAATCGACGATCAACTTCGATCCGTCGCCGTTTCGCCGTTTTTCGTCCAAATCGCGTGTTTTTTATATCAATTTGTTCAGAATTCGATTCTCTATCTACAACGGGCATCAAATCAAGGTAAGCTTGATGTTTTGATTTAAGGTTTCGAGCGGTTTTATCGTTTTAACGATTTTGGATTCGAATTCGATGTATTAAGCTTGAATCCTATATCTTTGATGTTGTTAAGCATTGCGGGATTGATTTGGAATGTTGTAGCACGTCGGAAAGCCCGGGAAACTGGATTTCTAGGGTTGTGCACGTGGTGCACGAACGTGCACCAGCAAAAGTGCAGGAACGTGCACGTGGTGCATGAACGTGCACCAGCATAGTGCACGAACGTGCACAATGATGCCAGAACGTGCATATGCATAGTGATGCACGAACGTGCACAAAAGTGCGAGATCATGCATATGAACAGTGTTTCAGCTTTCAGTTTCGAATTTGAGTTTTACGGACCGTAAACGTAAACCAAGACGTTTAAAAGAGAAATGTCATTAAAAGATTATCGAAGTCAAGAGTCGCATTTGGAATACGATTGTATTGACCTAAGTTTATAACTTAGGGTTTTTATACTAAGCCTACGATTATGAATTAAACGTATAGGTAATTCGAATAAGTAACTGGCGTATCGATGAAATACCAGATCGACGAGCCGGAATAGCTAAGGGATAGACCGACGCATGGAGCTTACGCTTGCGGGATTATAATATTATTATTATTCGAAAAGCGGTCACTATGAGTGGAAAATTTACTTTCGCGTATTATTATTATCATTATAAAAGTTATTTTCATACCCTATTAGTATTATTATACATCGCATGTATACGATTTGCTTGCATGAGATGTTATGTTTGATGAATTGAATTATATGAATGCCATTATATTCATTGTTTTGAATATGAGTAGCTAGTATGAGATCTATAGAAATCAATTACCTATAGGGTTTCAATGGGCTATTAGATTACCAGTGAGTCAGTCTAGTGTAATTAGAGTGTTACCTGAGCCCCGTATCCAATGGGTTGGACCCACCAGTGGGTTGGACCCACCAGTTAGTTGGACTCACACTTTGGAATTAAGAGATTGGTCGCGACTGACGTGGTTGAGTGTAAACACTCCCGGGTCGGACCATTTGGATCAAGTTGATTCGATTATATACGCTTAGCAAATCAAGGATTAAGTTTCGATAGAGTTTGTTATTTAGGAATGTTTGTTGTGTGCTTATATCATGTATGGAATTTACATACGTATTAAGCATGTGATGCAATATTTTGATAATACCAATAGTAACTTGCAAACTCACTCAGTATTTTCCCAAATACGGACCCCTCACTCTGATGTTTGCAGGTAGTCGGAGTCGGATCAGACAAACCATCTCCATTGTGCCAGAATTCATTGGACTTGCACAAGTATGAAATCCTAGAGCTGCAGTAGTCAGTAGGCGTAAATAGAAGATTTTTATGAATTGGTTTCAAATAACTGATTTTCATTGTAAACTCTAATATAATATTTTAATAACTATAAATGCATTATCTAAAAGAGTTTTCCTGAAAATGTTTTATATATAATATTATACTTTTAAATGAGAAAAATTATTAGTGGTTTTAGGCTTGCTACGGGTTTCGGAGCTACCACTCCCATCCCCTAGCGCTGGTCTCGGCTCAATAATTTGGGTCGTTACAGAAACAAATCCCAGCGTTTCACCTTTTCAGCAATTTAAGCCAAACATTTAAAAACGTAACGAAACAAATCCAAACGTTTCACCTTTTTAGCAATTTAAGCCAAATATTTACAAATGTTACGAAACAAATCCAAATGTTTCACCTTTTTAGCCATTTAAGGCAAATGTTTACAAACGTTACGAAACAAAAAAGACGTTTCACCTTTTTTGCTATTTAAGTCAAACGTTTACAAACATTACGAAACAAAACCAAACGTTTAAAATGTTATAAAACAAATCCAAGCGTTTCACCTTTTTAGCAATTTAAGCCAAACGTTTATAAACGTTGCAAAACAAATCCAAACGTTTCACCTTTTTAGCTATTTAAGCCAAACGTTTACAAATGTTCCGAAACAAATCCAAACGTTTCACCTTTTTTGCGATGTAGGCCAAACGTTTACAAATGTGACAAAACAAATCTAAACGTTACGAAACAAAACCAAACGTTTACAAACATTATGAAACAAATCCAAGCATTTCACCTTTTTAGCAATTTAAGCGAAACGTTTACAAACGTTACGAAATAAATCCAAACGTTTCACCTTTTCAGCAATTTAAGCAAAACGTTTACAAACGTTACCAAACAAATCTAAACGTTTCACCTTTTTAGCGATTTAATCCGAAAATTTACAAATGATACGAAACAAAACAAAACATTTCACTTTTTAGCAATTTGAGCCAAACGTTTACAAACATTGCGAAACAAATCCAACTGTTTCCCCATTTTAGGGATTGAAGCCAAAAGTTTAAAACATTACGAAACAAATCCAAACATTTCACCTTTTAAGCGAGTTATTCCAAACGTTTACAAACGTTACGAAACAAATCCAAATGTTTCGCCTTTTTAGCGATTGAAGCCAAATGTTTGCAAATGTTACGAAACAAATTTAAACGTTTCCCCTTTTTAGCGATTTAAGCCAAACGTTTACAAATGTTACGAAAAAAATCCAAACGTTTTCCCATTTTAGCGATTTAAGCCAAACGTTTACAAACGTTTTGAAACAAAACCAAACGTCTCTGGTTCTTTGAGTCAGATGCTGGAGAGATTTGCACGTTACGGCCGCTGCAAACTGGGCCAGATTTGGAGTCCGGATGGGCCTGGAAACGCGTTTTGAAGTTTGGACCGAAATTTGGAAGATCTAGGAAGCGCATCTGGGATTTAACGAAGGAAGAGCACGGCACCGGTTCACAGTGTCGGCGCCGGCAGGATAAGGCAGCGGCGGTGCTGGTTCATTGTGGCAGCGCCGTCGTTTGCAGCGGCCGCGTCGGCAGTTCGTCGACAACAGTTCTGGGATTTTGTTTTGCTCCGTTCTCACTCGTTTTAGCTCTGTTTTCATGCAAAAGTAGTAAAAACCGCATAAAATCGAACAAGGAATCCAAAATACACATAATCAGAGTGTTTTAAGCTCATCTAGATGAAGTTATTTTTCTGGCCAGCAACTCGTTTTTTTTTAAGTTTTCATGTCTAAACTAGCTAAGATCTCCTAAAAACATGCATTCTCAGAGCTCTAAATTAACTAGATTTATATATTTGAGCTTAAACATGATTAATTACAGCAATTTAACATGTCTATCATCGAATTTTATGGCAATTTTTGAAAGCATCGGATTGATTAATTAAAGCTACTTTAATGACAAATAAGCAAATAATCTAAACATGCAACCTAAGATAAATTACAACAATCATATATGCAATGGAAAAATCAAAGGAATTATGATAGAGGGTCCTCAAAAGTACCGTTTTGAGTCCTTAGCTCGTTTACTGGCGAAGTGGCTGCGGAATCCAGCTTCGAATCTGTGCAGGGTTTTTGTTCTTGGAGAATCAAAGCGTATTAGGTGTTTTCAGGACTGAATTTTGTGTGTGTGTGTGTGATGGCCGAATTTTCTTGTCTATTTTTAGGGTTTGTGTGCCACCTTTAGCCAGGCTGGCTTAAGGCTGTATTTATAGTGATTAGGGGTGACCTAGGGTTTCTTAGTATCTTCTAGAATATTCTAGAATATTCTAGGGTGAAAGTGAGTGAAGTGATAAGCTTTTAGGTGTTAAGATTAGCCTTAAACTCTATCTTTTTGATTAAATTCGGATTTAAAATTGGTGGCTAAGTAAACGTTCTAGACTTAGAATACAATGTCTTTGGATTTTTATGGGATATTCACGCCTAATTAAGCTTTAATACTCCCAGTTTGTAACTGTGCACATATTACGCCTGCTTAGATTCCAGCAAGCAAATCGAAAGCTCGTCACACGGACGAATTTCTCTGGAAATCATCATTGGACGCTTCAGTTCCTTATCACTTTTTTGGGTAATTGATTTTGGAGGTCACTATACTTTTCAAAAATTGCAAAATGATGACCGAACTTCAAAACGTAACATTTTAGTTACTATACTATTTGGTTATGTTAAGATAGAAGGATTTTTGGTCACTGGAGAAAAATATTTCGAGTTGATTTTTTGTTGATTGTGTGTATATATAAAATATAAGGTATTATTTATCATAAATAATCAAAATTTGATTACTACATATGTATAATTTGACCGTAAAACACTTAAAACGTCCCAAAATCATATATTTAAAAGTTCAGTAACCATTTTGTTACATTTTAAAGTTCGGTCACCATTTTGCAATTCTTGAAAAGTATAGTGACCCCTAGAATCAATTACCCCACTTTTTTACCTGTCCGAAGAATAGGTGTCTGCTACGTTACAAAAGAAATCCAAACTTTTCACCTTTCTAGCGATTTAAGCCAAACGTTTGCAAACGTTACGAAACAAATCCAAATGTTTCACCTTTTTAGCAATTTAAACCAAACGTTTCACCTTTTAAGCGATTTCAACCAAACGTTTACAAATGTTACGAAACAAATCCAAACATTTCACCTTTTTAGTGATATAAGCCAAACGTTTCATCTTTTTAGCGATTTAAGACAAACATTTCACCTTTTTTAGCGATTTAAGCCAAACGTTTACAAACGTTATGAAATAAATCCAAACGTGTCACCTTTTTAGCGATTTAAGCCAAACGTTTACAAACGTTACGAAACAAATACAAACGTTTCCTCTTTTTAGCGATTGAAGCCAAATGTTTACAAATATTACGAAACAAATCCAAACGTTTCACCATTTTAGCGATATAAGCCAAACGTTTACAAACATTACGAAACAAATCCAAAGGTTTCACCTTTTTAGAAATTTAAATCTAAACGTTTCACCTTTTTAGTGATTTAAGCCAAACATTTACAAATGTTACGAAACAAATCCAAACGTTTCACCTTTATAGCGATTTAAGCCAAACGTTTCACCTTTTTAGCGATTTAAGCCAAACGTTTGCAAACGTTACGAAACAAATCCAAACGTTTCACCTTTTTAGCGATTTAAGCCAAACGTTTACAAACGTTACGAAATAATCCAAACGTTTCACCTTATTAGAAATTTAAGCCAAAAATTTACAAACGTACCGAAACTAATCCAAACGTTTAAAACATTATGAAACCCTTTTTAGCAATTTAAACCAAACGTTTACAAACGTTACGAAACAAATCCAAACGTTTCCCCTTTTTAGCAATTTCAAACAAACGTTTACAAATATTGTGAAAGAAATCCAAATATTTCACCTTTTTAGCGATTTAAGCCAAACGTTTGCAAACGTTACGAAACAAAACCAAATGTTTCACCTTTTTCGCAATATAAGCCAAAAGTTTACAAACGTTATGAAACAAATCCAAACTTTCACCTTTTTAGCAATTTAATCCAAACGTTTACAAACGTTACAAAATAAATCCAAACGTTTCACATTTTCAGCAATTTAAGCCAAACATTTACAAACGTTATGAAATAAATCCAAGAGTTTCTCCCTTTTAGCGATTTAAGCCAAACCTTTACAAAAATTACGAAACAAATCCAAACTTTCCTCTTTTTAGCGATTTAAGCCAAACGTTTACCAACGTTATGAAACAAATCCAAGAGTTTTACCTTTTTAGGAATATATGCCAAACGTTTACTAACGTTACGAAATAAATCCAAACGTTTCACCTTTTTAGCGATCTAAGTAAAACGTTTACAAACGTTACGAAAAAAATCTTAATGTTTCCCCATTTTAGCGATTTAAGCGAAACATTTAAAACGTTACGAAACAAATCCAAATGTTTCACCCATTTAGTGATGTAAGCCAAACTTTTACAAATGTTACGAAACAAATCAAAATATGTCACCTTTTTATTGATTGAAGCCAAACGTTTACAAATATTACGAAATAAATCCAAACGTTTCACCTTTTTAGCAATTTAAGGCAAACGTTGACAAACGTTACGAAACAAAAACGTTTCACCTTTTTAGCGATTTAAGGCAAACGTTGACAAACGTTACGAAACAAAAACGTTTCACCTTTTTAGCGATTTAAGCCAAACATTTACAAACATTACGAAACAATACCTATAGTTTACAAACGTTACGAAATAAATCCAAACGTTTCACCTTTTAAGCAATTTAAGCCAAACGTTTACAAACATTACGAAACAAATCCAAACGTTTCCCCTTTTTAGCGATTTAAGCCGAACGTTTACAAACGTTACGAAATAAAACCGAACGTTTCACCTTTTTAGCTATTTAAGCCAAACATTAACAATTGTTACAAAACAAAACCAAGCGTTTCACCTTTTTAGCGATATAAGCCGAACGTTTAAAAACGTTATGAAACAAATCCAAATGTTTCACCTTTTTAGCGATTTAAGCCAAATGTTTACAAACACTACGAAATAAATCCAAGCGTTTCACCTTTTTAGCAATTTAAACCAAACGTTACGAAACAAAACCAAATGTTTCACCTTTTTAGCGATTTAAGCTAATCGTTTACAAACGTTACAAAAACAAATCTACATGTTTCACCATTCTAACGATTTAAGCCAAACGTTTACAAACGTTACCAAACTAATCCAAATGTTTTACCTTTTGACCAATTTAAATCCCAACGTTTCACCTTTTGTGCGATTTAAGCCAAACATTTACAAACATTACGAAACAAATCAAACGTTTCACCTTTTTTGCGATTTAAGCCAAACGTTTACAAACATTACGAAACAAAACCAAACATTACGAAATAAATCCAAACGTTTCGCATTTTTAGCGATTAAAGCCAAACGTTTACAAACATTACGAAACAATACAAATTGTTTACAAAGGTTACGAAATAAATCCAACCATTTCCCCCTTTTTAGCTATAAAAGACAAACATTAACAATTTTTACAAAACAAAACCAAGCGTTTCACCTTTTTAGCGATTTAGGTCAAACGTTTACAAACGTTACGAAACAAATCCAAACGTTTTAGTTTTTTAGCGATTTAAGCCAAATGTTTACAAACACTACGAAACAAATCCAAGCATTTCACCCTTTTAGTAATATAAAGCAAACGTTACGAAACAAAACCAAATGTTTCATATTTTTTGCGATTTAAGCCAAACGTTTACAAACGTTACAAAAACAATTCCAAACGTTTCCCCTTTCTAGCGATTTCAGCAAAACGTTTACAAACGTTACTAAACAAATCCAAACATTTCACATTTTTAGCGATTTAAGCCGAACATTTACAATCGTTAAAAAACAAAACCAAACGTTTCACCTTTTTAGCTATTTAAGCCAAACATTAACAATTGTTACCAAACAAACCCAAACGTTTTGCCTTTTTAGCGATTTAAGCCGAACGTTTACAAATATTACGAAACAAATCCAAACGTTTCACCTTTTTAGCAATTTAAGTCAAATGTTTACAAATACTACGAAACAAATCCAAGGGTTTCACCGTTTTAGCAATTTAAACCAAACGTTGCGAAACAAAATCAAATGTTTCACCTTTTTAGCTATTTAAGCCAAACGTTAACAATTGCTACAAAATAAAACCAAACGTTTCTCCTTTTTAGCGATTTAAGCCAAACGTTTACAAACATTACGAAACAAATCCAAACGTTTCACCTTTTTAGCGATTTAAGCAAAATGTTTACAAACACTACGAAACAAATCCAAGGGTTTCACCTTTTTAGCAATTTAAATCAAACGTTGCGAACAAAACCAAATGTTTCACCTTTTTAGCAATTTAAGTCAAACGTTTACAAATGTTACAAAACAAATCCAAATGTTTCACCTTTGTAGCGTATAAGCCAAACGTTTACAAACGCTACGAAACAAATCCAAACATTTCACCTTTTTAGCGATTTAAGCCAAACGTTTCATCTTTTTAGCGATTTAAGCCAAACGTTTCACCTTTTTAGCGATTTAAGACAAACGTTTACAAACGTTACGAAACAAATCCAAACGTGTCACCTTTTTAGCGATTTAAGCCAAACGTTTACAAACATTACGAAACAAATCCAAACGTTTCATTTTTTTAATGATTTAAGCCAAACATTTACAACCTTACGAAACAAATCCAAACGTTTTGCCTTTTAAGAAATTTAAGACACACGTTTACAAACGTTACGAAACTAATCCAAACGTTTAAAACGTTACGAAACCTTTTTACAAATTTAAGCCAAACGTTTACAAACGTTACGAAACAAATCCAAACGTTTCACCTTTTTAGCGATTTAAGCCGAACATTTAGAAACGTTACGAAACAAAACCAAACGTTTCACCTTTTTAGCGATTTAAGCCAAACGTTTACAAACGTTACGAAACAAATCCAAACGTTTCACCTTTTTAATGATTTAAACCAAACGTTTACAAATGTTACGAAAAAATCCAAACGTTTCCCCTTTTTAGCGATTTAAGCCCAACGTTTACTAATGTAACGAAACAAATCCAAACATTTCCCCATTTTAGCGATTTGAGACAAACGTTTACAAACGTTACGAAACAAAACCAAACGTTTAAAACGTTACAAAACAAATCCAAAGGTTTCGCATTTTTAGCGATTTAAGCCAAATGTTTACAAACATTACGAAACAATATCAATCGTTTACAAAGGTTACGAAATAAATCCAAACGTTTCCCCTTATTAGCAATTTAAGCCAAACGTTTACAAAAGTTACGAAACAAATCCAATCGTTTCCACTTTTTAGCGATTTAAGCCGAACGTTTACAAACATTACGAAACAAAACCAAACGTTTCACCTTTTTAGCCATTTAAGCCAAACGTTAACAATTGTTACAAAACAAAACATAACGTTTTGCCTTTTAAGCGAATTAAGCCGAACGACAAACATTACGAAACAAATCCAAACGTTTCCCCTTTTTAGCGATTTAAGCCAAATATGTACAAACACTACGAAACAAATCCTAGGGTTTCACCTTTTTAGCAATTTAAACCAAACGTTGCGAAACAAAACCAATCGTTTCACCTTTTTAGCGATTTAAGCTGAACGTTTACAAATGTTAAGAAACAAAACCAAACGTTTCGCCTTTTTAGCGATTTAAGCCGAACGTTTGCAAACATTACGAAACAAATCCAAACGTTTCACCTTTTTAGCGATTTAAGCCAAATGTTTACAAACACTACGAAACAAATCCAAGGGTTTCACCTTTTTAGCAATTTAAACCAAACGTTGCGAAACAAAACCAAATGTTTTAACCTTTTTAGCAATTTAAGTCAAACGTTTACAAACGTTACAAAACATATCCAAATGTTTCACCTTTGCAGCGTTTAAGCCAAACGTCTAAAAACGTTACGAAGCAAATCCAAACGTTTCACCTTTTTAGAGATTTAAGCCAAACGTTGACAAACGTTACGAAACAAATCCAAACGTTTCACCTTTTTAGTTATTTAAATCCAAACGTTTCACCTTTTTAGTGATTTATGCCAGACGTTTACAAACGTTACGAAACTAATCCAAACGTTTCACCTTTTTAGCGATTTAAGCCAAACGTTTCACCTTTTTAACGATTTAAGCCAAACGTTTTACAAACATTACGAAACAAATCCAAACGTTTCATTTTTTTAGCGAATTAATCCAAACGTTTGCAAACGTTACGAAACAAATCCATACGTTTCACCTTTTAAGAAATTTAAGCCAAACTTTTATAAACATTACGAAACTAATCCAAACGTTTAAAACGTTACGAGACCTTTTTACCAATTTAAACAAAACCTTTACAAATGTTATGAAACAAATCCAAACGTTTCACCTTTTTAGCGATTTAAGCCAAACATTTAGAAACGTTACGAAACAAAACCAAACATTTCACCTTTTTATCGATTTAAGCCAAACGTTTACAGACCATATAGAACAAAACCAAACGGTTCACATTTTTAGCGATTTAAGCCAAACTTTTACAAACGTCACGTAACAAATCTAAGCGTTCCACCTTTTTAGTTGTTTAAGCCAACTGTTTACAAAAGTTAAGAAACAAATTCAAGCGTTTCCCTTTTTAAGCAATATAAGCCAAACGTTTATAAACGTTACGAATAAAATCCCAATGTTTCACCTTTTTAGTGATTGCAGCCAAACGTTTATAAACGTTACGAAACAAATTCAAATGTTTAACCTTTTTAGCAATTTAAGCAAAATCTTTAAAACGTTGCGAAATAAATCCAAACGTATACAAACATTACGGAACAAAAACAAAAGTTTCACATTTTTAGCAATTTAAGCAAAACGTTACGAAACAAATCCAAACGTTTCACATGTTTAGCGATTGAAGCCAAACGTTTACAAACGTTACGAAACAAATCCAAACGTTTCCCCATTTTTGCGACTAAAGCCAAACGTTCATAAACTTTACAAAACAAAACCAAGCGTTTACAAACGTCACGAAACAAGTCCAAATGTTTCCAAATGTTTGGAAACAAATCTAAACGTTTCCCCATTTTAGCGATTTAAGCGAAACGTTTACAAACGTTACGAAACAAATCCAAACGTTTCCCCAATTTAGCAATTTAAGCCAAACATTTACAAACATTTACAAACGTTATGAAACAAATCCAAAAGTTACGAAAGAAATCCAGACGTTTCACCTTTTTAGCGATTTAAGCCAAACATTTCACCTTTTTAGCGATTTAAGCCAAACGTTTCACCTTTTTAGCGATTTAAGCCAAACGTTTCACGTTTTTAGCGATTTAAGCCAAACATTTACAAACGTTACGAAACAAAACCAAACTTTTCACCTTTTTAGCAATTTGAGCCAAACGTTTACATATGTGACGAAACAAATCCAAACGTTTCCCCATTTTAACGATTTACGCCAAAACTTTAAAACGTTACGAAATAAATACAAACATTTCACCTTCTTAGCTATTTATGCCAAACGTTTAACCAAACAAATCCAAACGTTTCGCCTTTTTAGCGATTAAAGTCAAAAGTTTACAAACGTTATGAAAGAAATTTAAACGTTTCCCCTTTTTAGCGATTTAAGCCAAACGTTTACAAATGTTACGAACAAATCCAAACGTTTTCCCATTTTAGCGATTTAAGCCAAATATTTACAAACATTATGAATCAAATCAAAGCGTTTCACATTTTTAGCGATTTAAGCCAAACTTTTACAAGCGTACGAAACAAAACCAAATATTTAAAACATTTACGAAAACAAATCAAAACGTTACACATTTTTAGCAATTTAAGCCAAACGTTTACAAACGTTACGAAACAAAGCCGTCAAAAACCATATGAAACAAATCTAATCGTTTCACCGTTTTAGCAATTTAAGCCAAACATTTACAAACGTTACGAAACAAACCCAAATGTTTCCCCATTTTAGCGATTTCAGCCAAACGTTTAAATTGTTACGAAAAGGATGCAAACGTTTCCCCTTTTTAGAAATTTAAGCCAAACATTTACAAACGTTACGAAACAAATCAAAAAGCTTCATCTTTTCAACGATTTAAAACAATTGTTTACAAACGTTACGAAACAAATCCAAGCGTTTCACCTTTATAGAAAATTAAGCCAAACGTTTACAAACGTTACGAAACAAATCCAAGCGTTTCACCTTTTTAGAAATTTAAGCCAAACGTTTACAAACATTACGAAACAAATCCAAACGTTTTACCTTCTTTGTAATTGAAGCCAAATGTTTACAAACGTTTCGAAACAAAGCAAACGTTAACAAACGTTACGAAACAAATCCAAGCATTTCACCTTTTTCGCAATTGAAGCCAAACGTTTACAAAAGTTACGAAACAAATCAAAACGTTTCACTTTTTTAGCGATTTAAGCCAAACATTTACAAACGTTACGAAACAAATCCAAGCGTTTCACCTTTTTATCAATTTAAGCCAAACGTTTACAAACGGTACGAAAAAAAACCAAACGTTTCCCCTTTTTAGCGATTTAAGCCGAACGTTTACAAACGTTACGAAACAAATCAAAACGTTTCACCTTTTTAGCGATTTAAGCCAAACGTTACAAATATTATGACACAAAACCAAACGTTTAAAACGTTAAGAAACAAATCTAAACGTTTCACATTTTTAGCGATTTAAGCCAAACGTTTACCAACATTACGTAAAAAAAAACAATCGTTTACAAGCGTTACGAAACAAATCCAAACATTTCACCTTTTCAGCAATATAAGCCAAACGTTTACAAACGTTACGAAACAAATCCAAACGTTTCCCCTTTTTAGCGATTTATGCCGAACGTTTACAAATGTTACGAAACAAAACCAAACGTTTCCCCTTTTTAGCTATTTAAGCCAAACTTTAACAAACATTACAAAACAAAACCAAACATTTCACCTTTTTAGCGATTTAAGCCAAAATTATACAAACGTTACAAAACAAATCCAAGCGTTTTACCTTTATAGCAATATAAACCAAACATTTACAAAAATTACGAAACAAATCCAAATGTCTAAAACGTTACGAACCAAATCCAAACATTTCCATTATTATCTATTCAAGCCAAACGTTTACCAACATTACGAAACAAAACCAATCGTTTACAAACGTTAAGAAACTAATTCAGACGTATCACCTTTTTAGCAATTTAAGCCAAACGTTTACAAACGTTACGAAACAAATCCAAACGTTTTACCTTTTTATCTATTTAAGCCAAACGTTAACAAACGTTACAAAACAAAACCAAACGTTTCACCTTTTTTAGCGATTTAAGCCGAATGTTTACGAACGTTACGTAACAAATCCAAACGTTTCACCTTTTTAGCTATTTAAGCCAAATGTTTACAAATGCTACGAAACAAATCCAAACGTTTCACCTTTTTAGAAAGTTAAACCAAACGTTTACAAACGTTAGGAAACAAAACCAAATGTTTCACCTTTTTAGCCATTGAAGCCAAACGTTTACAAATGTTACAAAACAAATCCAAACGTTTCACCCTTTTAGCGATTTAAGAAAAACGTTTACAAACGTTACGAAACTAATCCTAAAGTTTCACCTTTTTAGCAATTTATATCCAAACGTTTCACCATTTTAGCGATTTAAGCCAAACGTTTATAAACGTTATGAAACAAATCTAAACATTTCCCCTTTTTGGCAATTTAAGCCAAACGTTTACAAAAGTTACGAAACAAATCCAAACGTTTCCCCATTTTAGCGATATAAGCCAAACGTTTCAAACGTTACGAAACCAATCCAAACATTTCACCTTTTTAGCGATTTTTGCCAAACGTTTACAAACGTTCGAAACAAATGCAAACGTTTCCCCATGTTCGCAATTGAAGACAATCGTTCACAAACTTTACAAAACAAATCAAAACGTTTCACCTTTTTAGCGATTTCAGCCAAACGTTTACAAACATTACGAATAAAAACCAACGTTTACAAACGTTACGAAACAAATCCAAGCGTTTCACCTTTTTGACACTTTAAGCCAAACGTTTACAAACGTTATGAAACAAATCCAAGCGTTTCACCTTTTTAGCAATTAAAGCAAAACGTTTACAAACGCTACGAAACAAATCCAAACATTTCACCTTTTTAGCAATTTAAGCCATACGTTTACAAACGTTTACGAAACTAATCCAAACATTTCACCTTTTTAGCAATTTATGCCAAACGTTTACAAAGGTTACGAAACAAATCCAAATGTTTCACCTTTTTAATGATTGAAGCTAAACATTTACAAACGTTACGAAACAAATCCAAACGTTTGACCTTTTTAGCGATTTAAGCCAAACGTTTACAAAGGTTATGAAACAAAACTAAACGTTTAAAATATTACGAAATAAATCCAAACATTTCCCATTTTTAGCCATTTGAGTCAAACATTTACAAACGTTACGAAACAAAACCAAGCGTTTCACTTGTATATCAATCTAAGCCAAATATTTACAACCATTACAAAACAAATCCAAACGTTTACCCTTTTTAGTAATTTAAGCCAAACGTTTACAAACGTTACTAAGCAAATCCAAATGTTTCACCTTTTTAGCTATTTAAGCCAAACATTAACGAATGTTACGAAACAAAACCAAATGTTTCACCTTTTTAGCACTTAAGCCAAACGTTTACAAACGCTACGAAACAAATCCAAACATTTCACCTTTTTTGCAATTTAAGCCATACGTTTACAAACGTTTACGAAACTAATCCAAACATTTCACCTTTTTAGCAATTTATGCCAAACGTTTACAAAGGTTACGAAACAAATCCAAATGTTTCACCTTTTTAATGATTGAAGCTAAACATTTACAAACGTTACGAAACAAATCCAAATGTTTCACCTTTTTAACTATTTCAGCCAAACGTTTACAAACGTTACGAAACAAATCCAAACGTTTGACCTTTTTAGCGATTTAAGCCAAACGTTTACAAAGGTTATGAAACAAAACTAAACGTTTAAAATATTACGAAATAAATCCAAACGTTTCCCATTTTTAGCCATTTGAGTCAAACATTTACAAACGTTACGAAACAAAACCAAGCGTTTCACTTGTATATCAATCTAAGCCAAATATTTACAACCATTACAAAACAAATCCAAACGTTTACCCTTTTTAGTAATTTAAGCCAAACGTTTACAAACGTTACTAAGCAAATCCAAATGTTTCACCTTTTTAGCTATTTAAGCCAAACATTAACGAATGTTACGAAACAAAACCAAGTGTTTCACCTTTTTAGCACTTTAAGCCAAACGTTTACAAACGTTACAAAACAAATCCAAGCATTTCACCTTTTTAGCAATTAAAGCCAAACATTTACAAACGTTACGAAACAAATCCAAGCGTTTCACCTTTTTAGCAATTTAAGCCAAACGTTTACAAACGTTCCGAAAAAAATCCAAGCAGTTCATCATTGTAGTAATTTAAGCCACACGTTTACAAACGCTACGAAACAAATCCAAGCGTTTTACCTTTTTAGCAATGTAAGCCAAACGTTTACAAACGTTACGAAACAAATCCAATGTTTCACCTTTTTAGCGATTTAAGCCGAACGTTTACAAACGTTACGAAACAAAACCAAGCGTTTCCTCTTTTTAGCAATTTATGCCAAACATTTACAAACGTTACGAAACAAATCCAAACGTTTCACCTTTTTAGAAATTTAAGCCAAACGTTTACAAAATGTTACGAAACAAATCCAAGCGGTTCCCCTTGTTAGCAATTTAGGCCAAACGTTTTACAAACGTTATGAAACAAATCCAAACATTTCACCTTTTTAGCGATTTAACCAAATCTTTACAAAGGTTAGGAAACAAATCCGAATGTGTCACCTTTTAGAAATTTAAGCAAAACATTTACAAACGTTACGAAATAAATCCGAGTGTTTCATCTTTTTAGCAATTTAAGCCAAACGTTTTCAAACGTTTCTAAACAAATCCAAACGTTTCACCTTTTTACAAATTTAAGCCAAACGTTTACAAAATGTTACGAAACAAATCCAAGCGGTTCCCCTTGTTAGCAATTTAGGCCAAACGTTTTACAAACGTTATGAAACAAATCCAAACATTTCACCTTTTTAGCGATTTAACCAAATCTTTACAAAGGTTAGGAAACAAATCCGAATGTGTCACCTTTTAGAAATTTAAGCAAAACATTTACAAACGTTACGAAATAAATCCGAGTGTTTCATCTTTTTAGCAATTTAAGCCAAACGTTTTCAAACGTTTCTAAACAAATCAAATGTTTCACCTTGTTAGCAATTTAAGCCAAACGTTTACAAACGTTACGAAACAAATCCAAACATTTCACCTTTTTAACGATTTTAGCCAAACGTTTACAAACTTTACGAAACAAATCCAAACGTTTCACCCTTTTAGCGATTTAAGCCATACATTTACAAACATTACGTAACAAATACAAACGTTTCGTCTTTTTAGCAAATTAAGCCAAACGTTTACAAACGTTACGAAACAAATCTAAACGTCTCACATATTTAGCAATTTAAGCCAAAGGTTTACAAACGTTCCGAAACAAATCCAGGCATTTCATTTGTTAGAAATTTAAGCAAAACGTTTACAAATGTTACGAAACAAATCCAAACGTTTTACCTTTTTAGCGATTTAAACAAAACATTTACAAACCCTACGAAACAAATCCAAGTGTTTCACTTTTTTAGCTATTTAACCCAAACGTTTACAAATGTTACGAAACAAATCCAAACGTTTCACCTTTTTAGTGATTTAAGGCAAAGGTTTACAAACGCTACGAAACAAATCCAAACGTTTCACCTTTTTAGAAATTTAAATCAAAAGTTTACAAACGCAACAAAAAAAATCCAAACGTTTCACCTTTTTAGCGATTTAAGCCAAACATTTACAACCGTTTACGAAACTAATCCAAACGTTTCCCCTTTTTAGCGATGTAAGGCAAACGTTTACAAACGTTACGAAATAAATCCAAATGTTTCACCTTTTTAGTGATTTAAGCCAAACGTTTACAAACTTTACAAAACAAATACAAACGTTTCGCCTTTTTAGTGATTTAAGCCAAACGTTACAAACGTTACGAAACAAATCCAAACCTTTCATCTTTTTAGCGATTTAAGACAAACGTTTACAGACGTTACGAAATAAAACTAAACGTTTAAAACATTACGAAACAAATCCAAACGTTTCCATTTTTTAGCGATTTAAGCCAAACGTTACGAAACAAAACCAAGCGTTTCACCTTTTTTGCAATTTAAGCCAAACGATTACAAACGTTACAAAACAAATCTAAGCGTTTCACCTTTTTAGCAATTTAAGCCAAACATTTACAAATGTTACGAAACAAATCCAAACTTTTCACCTTTTTAGCGATTTAAGCCAAACATTTACAAACGTTACGAAACAAATCCAAACATTTCACCTTTTTAGCGATTTAAGCCAAACGTTTACAAAAATTGGGAAACAAATCCAAATGTTTCACCTTTTTAACAATTTAAGACAAACGTTTACAAACGTTACGAAATAAATCCAAGCGTTTTACCTTTTTAGCAATTTAAGCCAAACATTTACAAACGTTACGAAACAAATCAAACGTTTCACCTTTTTAGAGATTAAAGCCAAACGTTACGAAACAAATCCAAACGTTTCACCTTTTTAGAGATTCAAACCAAACGTTTCAAAACATTACTAAACAAATCCAAACGTTTCCCCTTTTTAGCAATTTAAGCCAAATTTATACAAATGTTACGAAAAAAATCCAAACATTTCCCCTTTTAGGGATTAAAGCCAAACGTTTATAAATGCTACGAAACAAATTCAAACGTTTCCCCTTTTTAGCCATTTAAGCCAAACGTTTAAAAACGCTACGAAACAAATCCAAGAGTTTCTCGTTTTTAGAAATTTGAGCCAAACGTTTACAAATGTTACGAAACAAATCAAAGCGTTTCACCTTTTTAGCAATTTAAGCCAAACGTTTACAAATGTTACGAAATAAATCTAACCGTTTCACCTTTTTAGCAATTTAAGCCAAACGTTTACAAACATTCCGAAAAAAATCCAAGCGTTTCACCTTTTTAGCAATTTAAGCCAAACGTTTACAAATGTTACGAAACAAATTTACACGTTTCACCTTTTTAGCAATTTAAGCCAAACGTTTACAAACGTTACGAAACAAATCCAAACGTTTCAACTTTTAGCGATTTAAGCCAAACGTTTACAAAGGTTAGGAAACAAATCCAAACGTTTCACCTTTTTAGCGACTTAAGCCAAACGTTTAAAAATGCTACGAAACAAATCCAAACATTTCACCTTTTTAGCAATTTAAGCCAAACGTTTACAAACGTTTACGAAACTAATCCAAACATTTCACCTTTTTAGCAATTTATGCCAAACGTTTACAAAGGTTACGAAACAAATCCAAATGTTTCACCTTTTTAATGCTTGAAGCCAAACATTTACAAACGTTACGAAACAAATCCAAACGTTTCACCTTTTTAGCTATTTCAGCCAAACGTTTACAAACGTTACGAAACAAATCCAAACGTTTGACCTTTTTAGCGATTTAAGCCAAACGTTTACAAAAGTTATGAAACAAAACTAAACGTTTAAAATATTACGAAATAAATCCAAACGTTTCCCATTTTTAGCCATTTAAGTCAAATATTTACAAACGTTACGAAACAAAACCAAGCGTTTCACTTTTATAGCAATCTAAGCCAAATGTTTACAACCGTTACTAAACAAATCCAAACGTTTCACCTTTTTAGTAATTTAAGCCAAACGTTTACAAACGTTACGAAACAAATCCAAATGTTTCGTCTTTTTAGCTATTTAAGCCAAATATTTACAAATGTTACGAAACAAAACCAAGTGTTTCACCTTTTTAGCAATTTAAGCCAAACGTTACAAAAAAAATCCAAGCGTTTCACCTTTTTAGCAATTAAAGCCAAACATTTACAAACGTTACAAAACAAATCCAAGCGTTTCACCTTTTTAGAAATTTAAGCCAAACGTTTACAAACGTTCCGAAAAAAATCCAAGCAGTTCACCTTTGTAGTAATTTAAGCCACACATTTACAAACGCTACGAAACAAATCCAAGCGTTTTACCTTTTTAGCAATGTAAGCCAAACGTTTACAAACGTTACCAAAAAAATCCAATGTTTCATCTTTTTAGCGATTTAAGCCGAACGTTTAAAAACGTTACGAAACAAAACCAAGCGTTTCCCCTTTTTAGCAATTTAAGCCAAAAATTTAAAAACGTTACGAAACAAATCCAAACGTTTCACCTTTTTAGCGATTTAAGCCAAACATTTACAATAATTACAAAAACAAATCTAAACATTTCCCCTTTTTAGCGATTTAAGCCAAACGTTTACAAAATGTTACAAAACAAATCCAAGCGGTTCCCCTTGTTAGCAATATAGGCTAAATATTTTACAAACGTTACGAAACAAATCCAAACATTTCACCTTTTTAGCGATTTAACCAAATGTTTACAAAGGTTAGGAAACAAATCTGGCTGTTTCACCTTTTTAGAAACTTAAGCAAAACATTTACAAATGTTACGAAATAAATTTGAGTGTTTCATCTTTTTAGCAATTTAAGCCAAACGTTTCTAAACGTTACTAAACAAGTCAAATGTTTCACCTTGTTAGCGATTTAAGCCAAACGTTTACAAATGTTACGAAACAAATCCAAACATTTCACCTTATTAATGATGTTAGCCAAACGTTTACAAACGTTACGAAACAAATCCAAACGTTTCACCCTTTTAGCGATTTAAGCCAACATTTACAAACGTTACGAAACAAATACAAACGTTTCGTCTTTTTAGCAAATTAAGCCAAACGTTTACAAACGTTACGACACAAATCAAAACGTCTCACATATTTAGCAATTTAAGCCAAAGGTTTACAAACGTTCCGAAACAAATCCAAGCATTTCAGTTTTTAGAAATTTAAGCAAAATGTTTATAAATGTTACGAAACAAATCCAAACGTTTCACCTTATTAGCGATTTAAACAAAACATTTACAAACCCTACGAAACAAATCCAAGTGTTTCACGTTTTTAGCGATTTAAGCGAAACGTTTACAAATGTTACGTAACAAATCCAAACGTTTCCCCTTTTTAGTGATTTAAGCCAAAAGTTTACAAACACTACGAAACAAATCCAAACGTTTCACACTTTTTAGAAATTTAAACCAAAAGTTTACAAACGCAACGAAAAAAATCCAAACGTTTCACCTTTTTAGCGATTTAAGCCAAACATTTACAACCGTTTACGAAACTAAACCAAACGTTTCCCATTTTTTAGCCATGCAAATCAAACATTTACAAACGTTACGAAACAAAACCAAGCGTTTCACATTTATAGCAATCTAAGCCAAATGTTTACAACCGTTACAAAACAAATCCAAACGTTTACCCTTTTTAGTAATTTAAGCCAAACGTTTACAAACGTTACTAAACAAATCCAAATGTTTCACATTTTTAGCTATTTAAGCCAAACATTAACAAATGTTATGAAACAAAACAAAGTGTTTCACCTTTTTAGCACTTTAAGCCAAATGTTTACAAACGTTACAAAACAAATCCAAGCGTTTCACCTTTTTAGCAATAAAAGCCAAACATTTACAAACGTTACGAAACAAATCCAAGCGTTTCACCTTTTTAGCAATTTAAACCAAACGTTCCGAAAAAAATCCAAGCAGTTCACCTTTGTAGTAATTTAAGCCACACGTTTACAAACGCTACGAAACAAATCCAAGCGTTTTACCTTTTAAGCAATGTAAGCCAAACGTTTACAAACGTTACGAAACAAATCCAATGTTTCACCTTTTTAGCGATTTAAGCCGAACGTTTACAAACGTTACGAAACAAAACCAAGCGTTTCCCCTTTTTAGCAATTTAAGCCCAACATTTACAAACGTTACGAAACAAATCCAAACGTTTCACCTTTTTAGCGATTTAAGCCAAACGTTTACAAACATTACGAAACAAATCTAAACATTTCACCTTTTTAGCGATTTAAGCCAAACGTTTACAAAATGTAACAAAACAAATCCAAGCGGTTTCCCTTGTTAGCAATTTAGGCCAAACGTTTTACAAACGTTATGAAACAAATCCAAAAATTTCACCTTTTTAGCGATTTAACCAAATTTTAACAAAGGTTAGGAAACAAATCCGAATGTTTCACCTTTTAGAAATTTAAGCAAAACGTTTACAAACGTTACGAAATAAATCCGAGCGTTTCATCTTTTTAGCAATTTAAGCCAAATGTTTCCAAACGTTTCCAAACAAATCAAATGTTTCACCTTGTTAGCGATTTAAGCCAAACGTTTACAAACGTTTCGAAACAAATCCAAACATTTCACCTTTTTAACGATTTTAGCCAAACGTTTACAAACGTTACGAAACAAATCAAAACGTTTCACCCTTTTAGCGATTTAAGCTAAACATTTACAAACGTTACGAAACAAATACAAACGTTTTGTCTCTTTAGCAAATTAAGCCAAACGTTTACAAACGTTACGAAACAAATCCAAACGTCTCACATATTTAGCAATTTAAGCCAAACGTTTACAAACGTTACGAAACAAATCCAAGCATTTCATATTTTAGAAATTTAAGCAAAACGTTTACAAATGTTACGAAACAAATCCAAACGTTTTTCCTTTTTAGCGATTTAAACAAAACATTTACAAACCCTACGAAACAAATCCAAGTGTTTCACTTTTTAGCTATTTAAACCAAACATTTACAAACGTTACGAAACAAATCCAAACGTTTCACCTTTTTAGTGATTTAAGCCAAAAGTTTACAAACGCTACGAAACAAATCCAAACGTTTTACCTTTTTAGAAATTTAAACCAAAAGTTCACAAACGCAACGAAAAAGATCCAAACGTTTCACCTTTTTAGCGATTTAAGCCAAACATTTACAACCGTTTACGAAACTAATCCAAACGTTTCCCCTTTTTAGCGATGCAAGGCAAACGTTTACAAACATTACGAAATAAATCCAAATGTTTTACCTTTTTAGCGATTTAAGTCAAACGTTTACAAACTTTACAAAACAAATACAAACTTTTCTCCTTTTTAGCAATTTAAGCCAAACGTTACGAAACAAATCCAAACCTTTCATCTTTTTAGCGATTTAAGACAAACGTTTACAAACGTTACGAAACAAAACTAAACGTTTAAAACATTACGAAACAAATCCAAACGTTTCCATTTTTTAGTGATTTAAGCCAAATGTTAAGAAACAAAACCAAGCGTTTCACCTTTTTTGCAATTTAAGCCAAACGTTTACAAACGTTACAAAACAAATCCAAGCGTTTCACCTTTTTAGGAATTTAAGCGAAACATTTACAAACGTTACGAAACAAATCCAAACTTTTCACCTTTTTAGCGATTTAAGCAAATATTTACAAACGTTACGAAACAAATCCAAACATTTCACCTTTTTAGCGATTTAGGCCAAACGTTTACAAAAATTACGAAACAAATCCAAATGTTTCACCTTTTTAACAATTTAAGACAAACGTTTACAAACGATACGAAACAAATCCAAGCGTTTTACCTTTTTAGCAATTTAAGCCAAACATTTACAAACGTTACGAAACAAATCAAACGTTTCCCCTTTTTAGCGATTAAAGCCAAACGTTTACAAACGTTACGAAACAAATCCAAACGTTTCACCTTTTTAGAGATTCAAGCCAAACATTTCAAAACATTACGAAACAAATCCAAACATTTCGCCTTTTTAGCAATTTAAGCCAAATGTTTACAAATGTTACGAAAAAAATCCAAACGTTTCCCCTTTTAGGGATTAAAGCCAAACGTTTATAAATGCTACGAAACAAATTCAAACGTTTTGCCTTTTTAGCCATTTAAGCCAAACGTTTAAAAACGCTACGAAACAAATCCAAGAGTTTCTCCTTTTTAGCAATTTGAGCCAAACGTTTACAAATGTTACGAAACAATTCAAAGCGTTTCACCTTTTTAGCAATTTAAGCCAAACGTTCACAAACGTTACGAAATAAATCTAAGCGTTTCACCTTTTTAGCAATTTAAGCCAAACGTTTACAAACATTCCGAAAAAAATCCAAGCGTTTCACCTTTTTAGCAATTTAAGCCAAACGTTTACAAATGTTACGAAACAAATTTACACGTTTCACCTTTTTAGCAATTTAAGCCAAACGTTTACAAACGTTATGATACAAATCAAAACATTTCACCTTTTAGCGATTTAAGCCAAACGTTTACAAAGGTTAGGAAACAAATCCAAACGTTTCACCTTTTTAGCGACTTAAGCCAAACGTTTACAAACGCTACGAAACAAATCCAAACATTTCACCTTTTTATCAATTTAAGCCAAACGTTTACAAACGTTTACGAAACTAATCCAAACATTTCACCTTTTTAGCAATTTATGCCAAACGTTTACAAAGGTTACGAAACAAATCCAAACGTTTCACCTTTTTAGCTATTTCAGCCAAACGTTTACAAACGTTACGAAACAAATCCAAACGTTTGACCTTTTTAGCGATTTAATCCAAACGTTTACAGAAGTTATGAAACAAAACTAAACGTTTAAAATATTACAAAATAAATCCAAACGTTTCCCATTTTTAGCCATTTAAGTCAAACATTTACAAACGCTACGAAACAAAACCAAGCGTTTCACTTTTATAGCAATCTAAGCCTAATGTTTACAATCGTTACAAAACAAATCCAAACGTTTCACCTTTTTAGTAATTTAAGCCAAACGTTTACAAACGTTGCGAAACAAATCCAAATGTTTCATCTTTTTAGCTATTTAATCCAAACATTTACAAATGTTACGAAACAAAACCAAGTGTTTCCCCTTTTTAGCAATTTAAGCCAAACATTATAGAAAATATCCAAGCGTTTCACCTTTTTAGCAATTAAAGACAAACATTTACAAACGGTACGAAACAAATCCAAGCGTTTCACCTTTTTAGCAATATAAGCCAAACGTTTACAAACGTTCCGAAAAAAATCCAAGCAGTTCACCTTTGTTGTAATTTAAGCCACACGTTTAATAACGCTACGAAACAAATCCAAGCGTTTTACCTTTTTAGCAATGTAAGCCAAACGTTTACAAACGTTACCAAACAAATCCAATGTTTCACCTTTTTAGCTATTTAAGCCGAACGTTTACAAATTTTATGAAACAAAACCAAGCGTTTCCCCTTTTTAGCAATTTAAGTCAAACTTTTACAAACGTTACGAAAGAAATCCAAACGTTTCACCTTTTTAGTGATATAAGCCAAACATTTACAAACATTACGAAACAAATTTAAACATTTCACCTTTTCAGCGATTTAAGCCAAACGTTTACAAAATGTAACAAAACAAATCCAAGCGGTTCCCCTTGTTAGCAATTTAGGCCAAACGTTTTACAAATGTTACGAAACAAATCCAAACATTTCACCTTTTTAGCGATTTAACCAAATGTTTTCAAAGGTTAGGAAACAAATCCGAACGTTTCACCTTTTTAGAAATTTAAGCAAAACGTTTACAAACGTTACGAAATAAATCTGAGTGTTTCATCTTTTTAGCAATTTGAGCCAAACTTTTCCAAACGTTACTAAACAAATCAAATGTTTCACCTTGTTAGCGATTTAAACCAAACATTTACAAACGTTACGAAACAAATCAAAACATTTCAACTTTTTAACGATTTTAGCCAAACGTTTACAAACGTTACGAAACAAATCCAAACGTTTCGCCCTTTTAGCGATTTAAGCCAACATTTACAAACATTACGAAACAAATACAAACGTTTCGTCTTTTTAGTAAATTAAGCCAAACGTTTACAAACGTTACGACACAAATCAAACGTCTCACATATTTAGAAATTTAAGCCAAAGGTTTACAAACGTTTCGAAACAAATCCGAGCATTTCATTTTTTAGAAATTTAAGCAAAACGTTTACAAATGTTACGAAACAAATCCAAACGTTTTACCTTTTTAGCGATGCAAACAAAACATTTACAAACCCTACGAAACAAATCCAAGTGTTTCACTTTTTTAGCTATTTAAGCCAAACGTTTACAAACGTTACGAAACAAATCCTAACGTTTCACCTTTTTAGTGATTTAAGCCAAAGGTTTACAAACACTACGAAACAAATCCAAACCTTTCACCTTTTTAGAAATTTAAACCAAAAGTTTACAAACGCAATGAAAAAATCCAATCGTTTCACCTTTTTAGCAATTTAAGCCAAACATTTACAACCGTATATGAAACTAATCCAAACGTTTCCCCTTTTTAGCGATGTAAGGCAAACGTTTACAAACGTTACGAAATAAATCCAAATGTTTCACCTTTTTAGCGATTTAAGCCAAACGTTTACAAACTTTACAAAACAAATACAAACGTTTCGCCTTTTTAGCGATTTAAGCCAAACGTTACAAACGTTACCAAACAAATCCAAACCTTTCATCTTTTTAGCGATTTAAGACAAACGTTTACAAACATTACGAAACAAAACTAAACGTTTAAAACATTACGAAAAAAATCCAAACGTTTTCAATTTTTAGCAATTTAAGCCAAACGTTACGAAACAAAACCAAGCGTTTCACCTTTTTTGCAATTTAAGCCAAACGTTTAAAAACGTTACAAAACAAATAAAAGCGTTTCACCTTTTTAGTTATTTAAGCCAAACGTTTACAAACGTTACGAAATAAATCCAAACAATTCACCTTTTAGCGGTTTAAGCCAAACGTTTACAAAGGTTAGGAAACAAATCCAAACATTTCACCTTTTTAGCGACTTAAGCCTAACGTTTATAAACTCTACGAAACAAATCCAAACATTTCACCTTTTTAGCAATTTAAGCCAAACGTTTACCAAACTAATCCAAACATTTCACCTTTTTAGCAATTTATGCCAAACGTTTACAAAGGTTACGAAACAAATCCAAATGTTTCACCTTTTCAATGATTGAAGCCAAACATTTACAAACGTTACGAAACAAATCCAAAGGTTTCACCTTTTTAGCTATTTCAGCCAAACGTTTACAAACGTTACTAAACAAATCCAAATGTTTGACCTTTTTAGTGATTTAAGCCAAACGTTTACAAAGGTTATGAAACAAAACTAAAAGTTTAAAATATTAGGAAATAAATCCAAACGTTTACCATTTTTAGCCATTTAAGTCAAACATTTACAAACGTTACGAAATAAAACCAAGCGTTTTTTTTATAGCAATCTAAGCCAAATGTTTACAACCGTTACAAAACAAATCCAAACGTTTCACCTTTTTAGTAATTTAAGTCAAACGATTACAAACGTTACGAAACAAATCCAAATGTTTCACCTTTTTAGCTATTTAAGCCAAACATTTACAAATGTTACGAAACAAAACCAAGTGTTTCACCTTTTTAGCAATTTAAGCCAAACGTTTACAAACGTTACCAAACAAATCCAAGCGTTTCACCTTTTTAGCAATTAAATCCAAACGTTTACACACGTTACAAAACAAATCCAAGCGTTTCACCTTTTTAGCAATTTAAGCCAAACGTTTACAAACGTTCCAAAAAAATCCAAGCAGTTCACCTTTGTAGTAATTTAAGCCAAACGTTTACGAAACTAATCCACACGTTTCACATTTTTAGCGATGTAATCCAAGCCTTCTTAGCGATGCCGTCGTCCATCGCGCGTGAGAGAAGAAGAAGAATGACGATGGTTTCTTATGTTATGTAACTTACTCTTTTCCTCTATTCCATTCTTTTTCCTTTCCTTTCTTATCCTATTGAATCCACTTGCTATTTTCTTATCTCTATAACTCTTCACTATTAGGTTTTGGCTAAACTTCATTTTAGGTTCAATTTGGTTAAATTACACTTTAACTCAAATTCTTAATTAATCATCACGTCTAATTTATAAAATGGTTTCGTAAATTTACGAAAGCGTGACGATAATTTTTTATCAATAAATAATGAACTCCGCATTATTTATTTACTCGGATCAAATTAATTATTTATTTTTCTTATTCCGATAATTAAGTTCCGCTAAATTCCAATTTATCTCATAATAATTAAATTATTATTTTGCGATAATTTTATTAGACCACTTTGGTCTAATTCTTATTTCTCGAACTTAATTGCGATATCCTTGATTAAATTCTCGCATTTATGCCTCATGGCACCTTACGTAGTACTTTTAAAAGTACGGGGTATTACAGAAACAAAATCAAACGTATCCCCTTTTTAGCGATTTATGCCAAACGTTTACAAACATTACGAAACAAATCCAAACGTTTCCCAATTTTAGCGACTCAAACCAAACGTTTAAAACGTTACGAAACAAATCCAAACATTTCACCTTTTTTGTGATTTAAGACAAACGTTTACAAACGTTAGCAAATAAATCCAAACGTTTTGCATTTTTAGCGATTGAAGCCAAAGTTTGCAAACGTTACGAAACAAATCCAAACGTTTCCCATATTTAGCAATTTAAGCCAAGTTTTTTCAATCGTTATGAAACAAAACCAAGCGTTTCACCTTTTTAGCAATTACGCCAAACAATTACAAACGTAACGAAACAAATCTAAGTGTTTCACCTTTTTAGCAATTTAAGCAAAATTTTACAAACGTTACAAAACAAATCCAAGCGTTTCTCCTTTTCAGCAATTTAAGACAAACGTTTGCAAATGTTCCGAAACAAATCCAAATGTTTCACTTTTTTAGCGATTTAAGCCAAACATTTACAAACGGTACGAAAAAAATCAAAACGTTTCACCTTTTTAGCGATTTCAGCCAAACGTTTACAAACGCTACGAAACAAATCAAAACGTTTCACCTTTTTTGTAATTTAATCCAAACGTTTACAAACGTTACAAAACAAATCCAGACGTTTCGCCTTTTTAACGATTTAAGCAAAACGTTGACAAATATTACGAAACATATCCAAACGTTTCACCTTTTTAGCGATTTAAGCCAAACGTTTACAAACGTTACGAAACAAATCCAAACATTTCACCTTTTTTGCGATTTAAGCCAAACGTTTACAAACGTTGCGGAACAAATCCGAACGTTTCACCTTTTTAGCGATTTAAGCCAAACGTTTACAAACGTTACAAAACAAATCCGAATGTTTCACCTTTTTACCGATTTAAGACAAACATTTATAAGCGTTACAAAACAAAGCCAAATGTTTAAAACGTTACAAAACAAATCCAAACGTTCCACATATTTAGTGATTTAAGACAAATGTCTAGAAACGTTACGAAACAAAACCAAGCGTTTCCCTTTTTTAGCAATTTAAGCCAAACGTTTACAAACATTACAAAACAAATCAAAGCGTTTTCCCTTTTTAGCAATATAAGCCAAACATTTACAAATGCTAAGAAACAAATCCAAGCGTTTCACGTTTTTAGCAATTTAAGCCAAACATTTACAAACGCTACGAAACAAATCCAAACGTTTCACCTTTTTAGCGATTTAAGCCAATCGTTTACAAACGTTACAAAAAAAATCCAAACGTTTCATCTTTTGAGCAATTTAAGCCAAATATTTACAAAGATTATGAAATAAATACAAATGTTTCACCTTTTTAGCGATTTAAGCCAAACGTTTACAGACGTTAGGAAACAAAACAAACGTTTCGCTTTTTTAGCAATTTAATCCAAACGTTTACTAACTTTACAAAAAAAATCCAAGCGTTTCCCCTTTTTAACGATTTAAGGCAAACGTTTGCAAACCCTACGAAACAAATCCAAATGTTTCACCTTTTTAGAAATTTAAGCCAAACGTGTATATTCGTTACGAAACAAATCCAAACGTTCGACATTTTTAGCGATAACGTTTACAAACATTAAAAAACAAATCCAAATGTTTATCCTTTTTAGCGATGTAAGCCAAACGTTTACAAACGTTACGAAATAAATCCAAACATCTCCCCTTTTTAGCTATTTAAGCCAAACGTTTACAAACGTTTTGAAATAAATCCAAACGTTTCAACTTTTTAGCAATTTAAGCCAAACGTTTACAAACGTTACGAAATAAATCCAAACGTTTCACCTTTTTAGCAATTTAAGCCAAACCTTTACAAACTTTACGAAACAAAACCAAGCGTTTCACCTTTTTAGAAAATTAAACCAAACGTTTACAAACGTAACGAAACAAATCCAAGCGTTTCCCCTTTTTAGCAATTTAAGCCAAACGTTTACAAACGTTCCGAAATTAATCCAAGCGTTTCACCATTTTTTCATTTTAAGCCAAACGTTTACAAACGTTACGAAACAAATCCAAGCGTTTCACCTTTTCAGCAATTTAAGCCAAACATTTACAAACGTTACGAAACAAAACAAAATGTTTCACCTGTTTAGCGATATAAGCCAAATGTTTTAAACGTTACGAAACAAAATCCAAACATTTCACCTTTTTAACGATTTATGCCAAACGTTTACAAACGTTACGAAACAAATCCAAACGTTTCACCTTTTTAGCCATTGAAGTCAAACGTTTACAAACGTTACGAAACAAATCCAAACGTTTCACCCTTTTAGCGGTTTAAGCCAAACGTTTACAAACAATACGAAACAAATCCAAATATTTCCCCTTTTTAGCGATTTAAACCAAACGTTTACAAAGGTTATGAATAAAATCCAAATGTTTCACCTTTTTAGCAATTTAAGCGAAACGTTACGAAACAAATCCAAGCATTTCATCTTTCTAGAAACTTAAGCCAAACGTTTACAAATGTTAGGAAATAAATCCAAGCGTTTCCCCTTTTTAGCAATTTAAGCAAAACGTTTACAAACGTTACGAAATAAATCCAAGCATTTCCCCTTTTTAGCAATTTAAGCCAAATGTTTACAAACGTTACGAAACAAATCCAACCGTTTCAGCTTTCTAGCAATTTAAGGAAAACATTTACAAACATTACGAAACAAATCAAAATGTGCCTTTTTAGCGATTTAAACCAAACATTTACAAATGGTACGAAACAAATCCAAACGTTTCACCTTTTTAGCGATTTAAGCGAAACATTTACAAACGGTACGAAACAAAACCAAGTGTTTCACCTTTTTAGCAATTTAAGCCAAAAGTTTTCAAACGTTACGAAATAAATCCAAGCGTTTCACCTTTTTAGAAATTTAAGCCAAACGTTTACAAACGTTCTGAAACAAATCCAAGCGTTTCCCCTTTTTAATAATTTAAGCCAAACGTTTACAAACGTTACGAAACAAATCCAAGCGATTCACGTTTTTAGGAATTGAAGCGAAATGTTTACAAACATTACGAATTAAATCCAAGCGTTTCACCTTTTTAGAAATTTAAGCCAAACGTTTACAAACATTACGAAACAAATCCAAACGTTTCACCGTTTTAGCGATTTAAGCCGAACGTTTACAAACGTTACGAAATAAAACCAAACATTTCACTTTTTTAGAAATTTAAACGTTACGAAACAAATCCAAACGTTTCCCCATTTGAGCAATTTAAGAGAAACCTATACAAACATTACGAAACAAAACCAAGCGTTTCCCCTTTTTAGCGATTTAAGCCAAACGTTGACAAACATTACGAAACAAATCAAATGTTTCACCTTTTTAGCGATTTAGGCCGAACGATTACAAACGTTACAAAACAAAACAAACGTTTCCCCTTTTTAGCAATTTAAGCCAAACGTTTACAGAAGTTATGAAACAAATCAAAACGTTTCCCCATTTTAGCGATATAAGCCAAACGTTTCAAACGTTACGAAACAAATCCAAACCTTTCACCTTTTTAGCGATTTTTGCCAAATGTTTACAAACGTTCGAAACAAATCCAAACGTTTCACCTTGTTCACAATTGAAGCCAATCGTTTACAAACTTTACAAAACAAATCAAAACGTTTCGCCTTTTTAGCGATATAAGCCAAACGTTTACAAAAGTGATAAACAAATCCAAACGTTTCACCTTTTTAGCGATTTAAGCCAAACGTTTACAAACAGTACGAAATAAAACCAATGTTTACAAACGTTACGAAACAAATCCAAGCGTTTCACCATTTTACTAATTTAAGCCAAACGTTTACAAACGTTATGAAACAAATCCAAGCGTTTCACCTTTAAAGCAAAACGTTTACAAACGATACGAAACTAAACCAAACGTTTCACCTTTTTAGAGATTTAATCCCAACGTTTACAAACGTTACGAAACAAATCCAAACGTTTTCCCATTTTAGCGATTTAAGCCAAACGTTTAAAATGTTACGAAACAAATCCAAACGTTTCACCGTTTTAACGATTGAAGCCAAACGTTTACAAACCTTACGAAACAAATCCAAATGTTTCACATTTTAAGCAATTTAAGCCAAACATTTTCAAACGTTGCGAAACAAAACCAAGCGTTTCAACTTTTTAGCAATTAAAGCCAAACGTTTACAAATGCAACGAAACAAATCCAAGCGTTTCACCTTTTTAGAAATTTAAGCAAAACGTTTACAAACGGGACGAAACAAATCAAAAAGTTTCACCTTATTAGCAATATAAGAAAAACGTTTACAAACGTTACGAAACAAATCCAAATGTTTCACCTTTTTAGCGATTTAAGCCGAACGTTTACAAATGGTACGAAACAAATACAAACATTTCACCTTTTTAGCGACTTAAGCCAAACGTTTACAAACGCTACGAAACAAATCCAAACGTTTTACATTTTTAGCGATTTAAGCCAAACGTTTTCAAACGTTTACGAAACTAATCCAAACATTTCACCTTTTTAGCGATTTATGCCAAACATTTACAAAGGTTACGAGACAAATCAAAATGTTTCATCTTTTTAACGATTGAAGCCAAACATTTACAAACGTTACGGAACAAATCCAAACGTTTCACCTTTTTAGCTATTTAAGCCAAAAGTTTACAAACGTTACGAAACAAATCCAAACGTTTGACCTTTTTAGCGATTTAAGCCAAATGTTTACAAAGGTTATGAAACAAAACTAAACGTTTAAAATATTACGAAATAAATCCAAGCGTTTCCCATTTTTAGCAATTTAAGTCAAAGATTTACAAACGTTACGAAACAAATCCAAACGTTTCCCATTTTACAAATTTAAGCTAAACTTTTACAAACGTTACGAAACAAATCCAAACGTTTCATTTTTTTAGCTATTTAAGCCAAACATTTACAAATGTTACGAAACAAATCTAAGTGTTTCACCTTTTTATCAATTTAAGCCAAACGTTTACAAACTTTACAAAACAAATCCAAGCGTTTCATCTTTTTAGCAATTAAAGCCAAACATTTACAAACGTTACGAAACAAATCCAAGCGTTTCACCTTTAGCAATTTAAGCCAAACGTTTACAAACGTTCCGAAAAAAATCCAAGCGGTTCACCTTTGTAGTAATTTAAGCAACACGTTTACAAACGCTACGAAACAAACCCAAGCGTTTTACCTTTTTAGAAATTTAAGCCAAACGTTTACAAATGTTACGAAACAAATCCAATGTTTCACCTTTTTAGCGATTTAAGCCGAACGTTTACAAACGTTACGAAACAAAACCAAGCGTTTCCCCTTTTTAGCAATTTAAGCCGAACATTTACAAACGTTACGAAACAAATCCAAACGTTTCACCTTTTTAGCGATTTAAGCCAAATGTTTACAAACGTTACGAAACAAATCCAAGCGTTTCACCTTTAGCAATTTAAGCCAAACGTTTACAAACGTTCCGAAAAAAATCCAAGCGGTTCATCTTTGTAGTAATTTAAGCAACACGTTTACAAACGCTACGAAACAAACCCAAGTGTTTTACCTTTTTAGAAATTTAAGCCAAACGTTTACAAATGTTACGAAACAAATCCAATGTTTCACCTTTTTAGCGATTTAAGCCGAACGTTTACAAACGTTACGAAACAAAACCAAGCGTTTCCCCTTTTTAGCAATTTAAGCCAAACATTTACAAACGTTACGAAACAAATCCAAACGTTTCACCTTTTTAGCGATTTAAGCCAAATGCTTACAAACGTTGCGAAACAAATCCAAACATTTCACCTTTTTAACGATTTAAGCCAAACATTTACAAACGTTACGAAAGAAATCCAAACGTTTCACCCTTATAGTGATTTAAGCCAAACATTTACAAACGTTATGAAATAAATCCAAATGTTTCGTCTTTTTAGCAAATTAAGCCAAACATTTACAAACGTTACGAAACAAATCCAAACGTCCTCACATATTTAGCAATTTAAGCCAAAGGTTTACAAAGGTTCCGAAACAAATCATAGCATTTCATTTTTTTAGCAATTTAAGAAAAATGTTTACAAATGTTACGAACAAATCCAAAAGTTTCACCTTTTTATCGATTTAAACAAAACATTTACAAACCCTACGAAACAAATCCAAGCGTTTCCCATTTTTAGCGATTTAAGCCAAACTTTTACAAACGTAACGAAACAAATCCAAACGTTTCACTTTTTTAGTGATTTAAGCCAAAAGTTTACAAACGCTACGAAACAAATCCAAACGTTTCACCTTTTTAGAAATTTAAAACAAAAGTTTACAAACGCAACGAAAAAAATCCATACGTTTCACCTTTTTGGCGATTTAAGCCAAACATTTACAACCGTTTACGAAACTAATCCAAACATTTCCCCTTTTTAGAGATGTAAGCCAAACTTTTACAAACGTTACGAAATCAATCCAAACGTTTCCCATTTTTAGCGATTTAAGCCAAACGTTAACAAACTTTACAAAACAAATACAAACGTTTCACATTTTTAGCGATTTAAGCCAAACGTTACAAACGTTACGAAACAAATCCAAAAGTTTCACCTTTTTAGCGATTTAAGACAAACGTTTACAAACGTTATGAAACGAAACTAAACATTTAAAACATTACGAAACAAACCCAAACTTTTCCAATTTTTAGCGATTTAAGCCAAACGTTACGAAACAAAACCAAGTGTTTCACCTTTTTCGCAATTTAAGCCAAACGTTTACAAACGTTACAAAACAAATCCAAGCGTTTCACCTTTTTAGCAATTTAAGCCAAACATTTTCAAACGTTACGAAACAAATCCATGTGTTTCACCTTTTTAGCTATTTAAGCCAAACGTTTACAAACGTTACGAAACAAATCCAAACATTTCACCTTTTTAGCGATTTGAGCCAAACGTTTACAAAAATTAGGAAACAAATCCAAATGTTTCACCTTTTTAACAATTTAAGATAAACGTTTACAAACATTACGAAACAAATCCAAACGTTTTACCGTTTTGGCAATTTAAGCCAAACATTTACAAACGTTACGAAACAAATCAAACGTTTCACCTTTTTAACGATTTAAGCCAAACGTTTATAAATGTTACGAAACAAATCCAAATGTTTCACCTTTTTAGAGATTTAAGCCAAACGTTTCAAAATATTACAAAACAAATCCAAACGTTTCACCTTTTTAGCAATTTAAGCCAAATGTTTACAAACGTTACGAAATAAATCTAAGCGTTTCACCTTTTTAGCAATTTAAGCCAAACATTTACAAATGTTCTGAAAAGAATCCAAGCGTTTCACCTTTTTAGCAATTTAAGCCAAACGTTTACAAATGTTACGAAACAAATCTACATGTTTCACCTTTTTAGCGATTTAAGCCAAACGTTTACAAACGTTACGAAACAAATCCAAACATTTCACCTTTTAGCGATTTAAGCCAAACGTTTACAAAGGTCAGGAAACAAATCCAAACGTTTCACCTTTTTAGCGATTTAAGCCAAACGTTTACAAACGGTACAAAACAAATCCAAACGTTTCACCTTTTTAGCGATTTTAGCCAAACGTTTACAAAAGCTACGAAACAAATCCAAACGTTTCCCCTTTTTAGCAATTTAAGTCGAACGTTTTGCAAACGCTACGAAACAAATCCAAACGTTCCACATTTTTGCGATTCAAGCCAAACGTTTACGAAACTAATCCAAACGTTTCCCCTTTTTAGCGATGTAACCCAAACGTTTTCAAACGTTACGAAACAAATCCAAACGTTCACCTTTTTAGCAATTTAAACTAAATGTTTACAAACGTTACGAAACAAATCCAAACATTTGACCTTTTTAGCGATTTAAGCCAAACGTTTACAAACGTTACGAAACAAATCCAAACGTTTCCCCTTTTTAGAGATTTAAGCCAAACGTTTACAAACGTTACGAAACAAAACTAACCTTTTAAAACATTACGAAATAAATCAAAACGTTTCCCATTTTTAGCGATTTAAGCCAAACATTTACAAACGTTACGAAACAAAACCAAGCGTTTCACCTTTTTAGCAATTTAAACCAAACGTTTACAAATGTTGCAAAATAAATCCAAGCGTGTTCCGTTTTTAGCAATATAAGCCAAACGTTTACAAATGTTACGAAACAAATCCAAACCTTTCACGTTTTTAGCGATTTAAACCAAACGTTTACAAACGTTACGAAACAACTCTAAATGTGTCACCTTTTTAGCGATTTAAGCCAAACGTTTACAAACGTTACGAAACAAATCCAAACTTTTCGCCTTTTTAGCGAATTAAGCAAACGTTTACAAACGTTACGAAACAAATCCAAACGTTTCCCCTTTTTATAGATTTAAGCGAAACGTTTACAAACGTTACGAAATAAAACCAAACGTTTAAAAGGTTATGAAACAAATCCAAACGTTTCCCATTTTTAGTGATTTAAGCCAAAACTTTACAAACGTTACGAAACAAAACCAAGTGTTTCATTTTATTAGCAATTTAAACCAAATGTTTACAAACGTTAAGACACATTCCAAGCGTTTCACCTTTTTAGCAATTTAAGCCAAACGTTCCGAAACAAATCCAAGCGTTTCACTTTTTAGTACTATAAGCGAAACGTTTACGAACGTTATGAAACAAATACAAGCATTTCACCTTTTTAGCGATTTAAGCCAAACGTTTTCAAACGGTACGAAAAAAATCCAATCGTTTCACCTTTTTAGCGATTTAAGCTAAACGTTTACAATCGTTTTGAAACAAATCGAAAAGTTTCACCTTTTTAGCATTTTAAGCCAAACGTTTACAAACGTTACGAAACAAATCCAAACGTTTCACCTTTTTAGCAATTTAAGCCAAACCTTTACAAACATTACGAAACAAATTCTAACTTTTTGCCTTTTTATCGATTTAAGCCAAACGTTTACAAACGTTACGAAACAAATCCAAATGTTTCACCTTTTTAGCGATTTAAGAACAAACGTTTACAAACGTAACGAAACAAATCCAAACTTTTTGCCTTTTTAGCGATTTAAGCAAATGTTTACAAACATTCCGAAACAAATCCAACAGTTTCACCTTTTTAGTAATTTAAGAGAAACGTTTACGAACGTTATGACACAAATCCAAACGTTTCACCTTTTTAGCGATTTAAGCCAAACGTTTACAAACGGTACGAAAAAAATCCAAACGTTTCCACTTTTTAGGGATTAAAGCCAAATGTTTATAAATGCTACTAAACTAATCCAAACGTTTCACCTTTTTAGCCATTTAAGCCATACGTTAACAAACGTTCCGAAACAAATCCAAACGTTTCTCCTCTTTAGCAATTTGAGCCAAACGTTTACAAAGGTTACGAAATAAATCCAAGAGTTTTACCTTTTTAGCAATTTAAGCCAAACGCTTACAAATATTCCGGAAAAAGTCCAAGCGTTCCACCTTTTTAGCAATGTAAGCCAAACTTTTACAAACGTTAATGTCACGACCCAATTTCATGGATCGCGACCGGCGCTAGGGTATGGGTATGGTCGTATCAAAACCCGTAGCAAGCCTCGCCGAAAATCTTACATTCAATATAAATCTGCAAGAAAACCAATGCTCGGGGGCAACCGAGACTTCAGCCTAAGTCTAACAACTTATATAGCAATTCTAAAATAATAAATTGATAGTGATTCAAACCATGAAACATGCCTCATATATCAATAATCCAATGTAACATGCCAAAGTATAATAATTTAACAGTCGTACCACTACGACAAACCAAAGTACAATAATAGAGACAACTAGTTCTACTGCGGTCTAAGAAGTAAAACAGTTGACTAGTCTGATAACATAAAAAGACCTCCGAGGAATCAAAAGATCGGAGATGACCAACGCTCTCAAATCATAAACCTGGAAAGTTTGAAAAACAACAGGGTCAGATATACTGAGATGAGTTCATAATGCTATTTACATTTACTAAGTTTAAAACTCTTAAAACAAATCCTTTTATACTAATATATATATACTTGATTATGGAGAACAGTATTGAAATGAAATCCCAAAGTATTTAACCCAAAGTAGATGGGAACAAATCCTCATCGATTCCCAAAGTAGGCCAGACATTAGTCAGCCAATCCCAAAGTACTTACCGGTGCACACAGTCTCGATACAAACCTATCGAGTAGCTCGTTTCAATCCAGATCCATAATCCTTAAAACAGTTCACAAACATTTGATATACTAAAATAACTTGCGGTACTTAATAAAACGGTAAATAACACTATAAACTCACTGCTTGCTTATCCACGTAAGTCTTGGCAACAGCTAACCATGCGTAGACTCCGTAGCACGAGCAGTCGACGGGTCTAAAACATAATATAAGTTAAATTCCGAACAACCCCTATCACTAAGAATACTAGACTCCACATATAACTAGCATTGCAACCAACAATCAAACAAGGTAATCAAAGTACAACTAAACATCCATACAACTAATTATCCAAATAAGGCAAGTTCAGTTTAGGTGAGTTCATATCATTAAAAAAAACAAAACCAAAGTCATACATACTTAAATAATCTTCAAAACAATAACAGTTCCCAAGGTAGTGTATTGGCCTTACTGCAGTATAGCCCAACACAACATGTCGGAAGACCACGTCTAACCCGACCTAACCATAAACCAAATTTAAAACCAAAGTCTTTAATCAAACCTTAAATGAAATCAAATTCAGTTTTTAAATAAGAACTCACACCGAAACTTAATAATGCCATAAACCATTAAGCTTGCTAACACTTAGCAAATAGCACCCCAAGTACATTGAAATATAACACCTTAAATGGAATCAATAAGATTCAACATCTTGTAAGTATCATCTTGAAAATAGAATAAATCAATCAAAACCTTACATGACAAATAACACCCTTACATGCCTTATATAGTTTAATCAAAATCAAACCACAACCTAAAATAGAACTAACATCATGAAATAGATTTAAACCAATTAGTAAGCAATTTCCAGCCACATATATATATATATATATATATTTAAAACAGTGATTTAAACCATCAAAACCATATTTAACATATGTATTTAGCCATTAGACAATTACCTCAAATCACTAAATGAAACAATTGTTAGCAAACACCCTTTTTACCTTTTTAAAAGAATTTCCAGATTTAGTTTTTAAATCAAAACAAAGTTTAGCCCAAAAACTTTAATCAAATGCAACACTAATCTACTTAAACAATTTCTCCAAGCCACCAAAAGTATTGTTAAGTATCTAACACCCTATGATTCATTCTCTTGAAATTTCCAGATTTATTAGAGTTTCAAAACAGAATTTACAACCCAAAAATGTTAGCAATTTGATAAACCTTTCAATTGTAACATCCCAACAAAACCACCCAAGGTACAAGTAATATGAACAAGCCAATAACACCTTAAATCAACCATTTACAGATTTAAAATCAATACAAACAGAAAATAGACTCAAACCACCCAATGTATCGAATCTAATCAAAAAGCTAACAATCTTAACAACACCAAAAAAAAGGATTAGATCTACTAACCTTTTGAGATAACACACAACAAGAAAACCCAGCAATAAGAACAATCCAAATCAGCCTAAGAACGAACAACAACCCAAAGCAAATGAGCACACAACCCAAGGATAGATAAAACATGAATTAAACCTTAAAGAAATGATGAAAATACTTACTAATGATCACCCAAGGTTTAGGAATAGGTGGAATATGAAAATCAGAGAGTATGTGCCATTTTAGGGTTTTGTGAAAAGTGTAAGATCAGTTTAGGTCGAATTAGGTGAGTTTAAATAGAAATCAGCGAACTGCACAGTGCATGCGTCGCGCCCGCTACACCTCCTTCGCGCCCGCGATACATGAATCGCGCCCGTGATTCATGCATGTCGCGCCCGCGAAATGCTACTGCCTCCGATGAAATTTTGAGATTTTGAAATTTAAACCGAAAACGTTTCAAACTCTGAGGTTACTTCTAATACATCTTAAAACACATTTTAAAAGGTTTGGAACCTTCGAAACGCGAAACTAAGTGGTCGAACAACTCAAACGAACCCAAGGTACCGTTTAGGCTTAACGGAACAAGTTAGAAAAATACGGGGTGTTACATTCTCCCCAACTGAAAAATAAAATCGTCCTCGATTTTACAACAACAAAAATAAACAACTACTTACATAAACACACCAAAGTAATGCACACAGTACAAATACCCAAAATATCACTCACCAAGTAGCACATAAATACACACATAACCGAAAGTACTGACATAGCATAAAAACAACCAACAATGACAACGTACCTCCAGGAAAGAGGAAAGGATAACGGTTCCTTATGTCGGACTCCGTTTCCCAAGTGCATTCTTCTATAGAGTGATTCCGCCACAGAACCTTGACCATCGGAATCTCTTTGTTCCGTAACCTACGCACCTGCGTATCGACAATCTCGACAGGCTGTTCCTCATAAGACAGCTCTTGGTCAACCTCAACACTCTGTGGTACAATCACTTGAGAAGGGTCAGAAACGCACTTCCGCAACATCGAGATATGAAATACTGGATGCACCAAAGACATGTCTGGCGGCAAAGCCAAACAATAAGCAACTGCCCCAACTCTCTCCGTAATCTCATACGGACCAACAAACCTAGGTGCTAACTTTCCCTTAACACCAAAACGTACAACTCCTTTCATAGGCGAAACTCGAAGAAAAACATAGTCGCCAACCTGAAACTCAAAGTCCTTCCGCTTAAGATCAGCATAGCTTTTATGACGACTAAAAGCAGTCTCAAGCCTACGCTTGATCAAAGGTACCTTCTTCAGAGGTAATCTGGATGATCTCAGCTCCAGAAAGTTTACGCTCGCCGACCTCTTCCCAACATATAGGAGATCGACACTTGCGCCCGTACAATGCCTCATAAGGTGCCATCTCAATACTAGCGTGATAACTGTTGTTGTAGGAAAACTCAATCAAGGGCAAATGAGTATCCCAGCTACCCTGAAAATCCAGAACACACATCCTGAGCATGTCCTCCAAAGTCTGAATCGTCCTCTCAGACTGTCCGTCAGTCTGAGGATGAAATGCAGTGCTGAAATCCAGTCTCGTATCCATGGATTCTTGCATCGCCTTCCAAAACCGAGAGGTGAAAATCGATCCTCTGTCCGAAACTATCGACACTGGTACACCATGGAGACTAACTATCCGATCGATGTGCAACTGTGCCAACTTCGAAGCCTGATAAGTAACCTTGATCGGTAAGAAGTGAGCTGACTTGGTCAAATTGTCAACTATCACCCAAATCGAATCATACCCCTGTCGGGTACGTGGTAAACCAACCACAAAATCCATAGCGATCCGCTCCCATTTCCACTCTGGAATAGGTAGCGGTTGCAGATATCCAAACGGTCTTTGATGTTCTAACTTTACCTGTTGGCAAGTCAAACACATAGACACAAACTCTGCAACATCCTTTTTCATTCCGCTCCACCAGTATGTACCCTTGAGATCATGATACATCTTGGTAGAACCCGGATGAACACTGTAAGCTGACTTGTGCGCTTCCTCCAGAATCTGGTTTCTCAAACCATCTGAATCCGGAACACACAATCGAGAACCGTACCTGAGAACTCGATCCGCCAGAACAAACCCAGAATTTCCATCCAGATGGATCTCCTCCATAATCCGTTTCAATTGTGGATCCTCAACTTGTGAAGCTTTGATCCTATCAATCAAAACCGGTTGCACTTGCAACTGTGCCAACAAACAACCTTTTTGCGAAACCTGAAATCCGTATCCCGAAGCTAACAGACTATGCCACTCACGGACCATGGGTCTCCGCCCAACCTCTGAAATATGGGCCAAACTACCCGAAGACTTGCGACTCAACGCATCGGCTACCACATTTGCCTTACCCAGATGGTACTGAATAGAACAATCGTAGTCTTTCAGTAGCTCCAACCATCTCCGCTGCCTCAGATTCAACTCCCGCTGATCAAAGATGTACTTCAGACTCTTATGATCAATAAAGATCTTGCAAGTAGCACCGTACAAATAGTGCCTCCAAATCTTAAGAGCAAAAACCACAGCTGCTAACTCCAGATCATGAGTAGGATAATTCACCTCATGCTTCTTCAGCTGGCGAGAAGCATAGGCAATCACCTTACCATGTTGCATCAGAACGCAACCCAAACCGATACGAGAAGCATCACAATACACAGTGAACCCCTCAATGCCAGATGGCAAAGCTAACACAGGAGCTGTAGTCAGAATCCCTTTGAGCTTCTCAAAGCTCGCCTCACACTTGTCAGTCCATTCAAACTTAACACCCTTCTGTGTCAGTTTAGTCAAAGGTGCAGATATTCTGGAGAAATCCTGCACGAACCGACGATAGTAGCCAGCCAACCCGAGAAAACTTCTGATCTCAGTAACTGACCTTGGCCTCTGCCAATCCATAACCGCCTCAATCTTCTTTGGATCGACCTTGATCCCATCCTTCGACACCACGTGTTCTAAGAAAGTAACTTGGTCCAGCCAGAATTCACACTTTGAGAACTTAGCATACAGTTGATGCTCACGCAACGTCTGCAGTATTGTCCTAAAGTGGAATGCGTGTTCCTTCTCACTCCGAGAGTAAATCAGTATATCATCAATAAACACAATAACAAACTGATCCAGAAAAGGCTTGAACACCCGGTTCATCATATCCATAAACGCTGCTGGTGCGTTCGTTAACCCAAAAGACATGACCAGAAACTCGAAATCCCATAACGCGTTCTGAAAGCGGTCTTAGGCACATCGACGTCTCGGATCCGAAGTTGATGATACCCGGATCTCAAGTCAATCTTCGAAAAACACTTAGCACCCTCTAACTGATCGAACAAATCATCAATACAAGGAAGAGGATACTTGTTTTTGATAGTAACTTTGTTCAGCTGTCTGTAGTCAATACACAGCCGAAAAGAACCATCCTTCTTCTTGACAAACAACACAGTAGCACCCCACGGTGAAGTACTCGGCCTGATAAAACCATTATCCAGCAACTCTTGCAACTGTTCCTTCAACTCTTTTAGCTCTGCAGGAGCCATCTGATACGGAGGTATCGAAATAGGAGTTGTTCCAGGAACAACATCGATACAGAACTCAATATCAAGGTCAGGTGGTAATCCAGGTAACTCTTCTGGAAACCATCAGTGAACTCATTCACTATCGAGACACTATGCATATTACCAGTGACAGCCTCTAAGTCCCGAACCACCGCTAAAAAACCCTGGCAACCCTTGCCCATCATGCGCTTGGCCTTGATCGCTAAAATAAGATTCTTTGGTGTCTCTACCTTCTCCCCATGGAAAGAAAAAGGTACATCACCAGGAATCCCAAACACAACCGACTTCCCTCGACAGTCGATAGAAGCAAAATGGCGTGAAAGCCAATCCATTCCCAAGATAACATCAAAAGATAACACATCAAGTACAATCAAATCAGCCCTAAGATCTCTACCATGAATAACCACAGAACAAGACGGATAAACCACATCCACCACAACACAGTTAGACAAAGGTGTAGATACAGATAAAGGCTCTAGCAACCTAGATGGTGTCACACTCAACTTAGCAGCAAAACTCGAAGAAACAAAAGAGTGAGTTGCACCCGCATCAAACAAAACCACTGCATCTACAAAAGAAATCGGAATAATACCTTGCACCACGGCGTTTGATGCACGAGCATCCTGAGGAGTCAAAGCAAACACTCTAGCCTGACCCTGTCCATGCTGCGGTGCCTGAGCAGAACTGAAACTACCCGAACCTCTACCACCGTTACTACGGCCACCAAAACCACGTCCTCCTGAACCACGGCCCCGCTGACCACCAAACGAAGCGGCGGGTTGAGAATACCCCGCCGAAGGAGTAAAAGCAGTTCTCTGCTGCTGAAAAGACGGCTGAGCAACACTAGCCGACGACACCTACTGCCCAGATGTCGGACACTCCCTCGCAAAATGGCCCGGTTGGCCACAAGCATAACAGCTACCTGGTGCTACCGTACAAACTCCAAAGTGCCTGCTCCTGCAGTTCTGACAAAAAGGAACACTGGATGCTCCAGTGTTACCCTGCCCAAAACTACGGCTACCACCGCTGTAACTAGAACTATGGGAATACGGCTGATATCCCCTCCGCTCACCCCCTTTCTTACTCTTGTACTGGGAAGACTTGGACTGATAGCTACTGCTACCACTCTGCTGCCCACTACTCTGAGTAACACCGCCCGCCTTCTTGGTCTCCGTCATTTTTCCAAAGTGTAATAAATTTGTCTCCATCCGACGGGCACTATCCACTAGAACAGGAAATTCCTTGCTCGTTTCTGTCAGAAGGCTGATAAAATCTGAGCCTAAACCTTTCACAAACCTGTCGTTCACCCTTTGCTGCTCAGTCTGCAGATCTGGGGCAAAACGACACAGCCTCACAAATTCGGTAGTGTACTCGTTCACCGACCTGTCTCCCCTTTTCAAAACCAGCAATCTGTCTCTAAGACCTTCAGTCACTGAAAAAGGCAAGTAAAAGTTCTTGAATCGAGTCACAAAATCCTCCCAAGTAATAATAGCCATTTCAGCATGAATGGCACTACGAAACCAATCACTTGCAGAACCCTTCAAGGACATTTCCACTAACATGACAGTTTGCCTCTCAGTAGCCTGCAATCTCTGAGCATTTCGCTCAACTTCTTCCAGAAAGTCTAGGGCATCACCGTCGCCCGAAAACTCAGTCGACTTTAGCCTTGCATAAGCCAACACCAAATCCTTGTCAGTGGTTCCGCCACCACCAACTGCCACACCACCAGCCTGTGGCACCTGCTGTTGTACAATCTGTCCCAGCATAGCATACTGGTTCTGCATGGCGATCTGTCCCGCCTGCTGTTGCACTTGATTATTCTGGAGTGCAGTGATCCCAGCTAGAAACGTCGTGAAGTCAAATGGATCGAGATGAAGGCCTGCACCACCACGTCTTCTACCTCTGCCTCCAGCACCCTGACCTCTGCCGGCTTGGCCTCGGCCGGCCGGAACTCCGCCTGCACGTCCCCCACCAACTTGAACCCCTGGTTCATGCTGGTCAACCTCAATCGACATAGCGTCATCAGCTTCAGCCTCAGCCTGAGCTGCAGCACGCCTACGAGTGTTCATTCCTAAGAATGAAACAAATGATTCTCAAAAACAAAGCCCTCAAGGCAACACCCAAAGTAAATTTAAATAGCTCAAAAATCAACAATTTGGCCAAAGTAATAACAATAACATTCCAAAGTGAGCATAAATTTCGCAAAGTAACATTAGTAACACATAAGACCGACTCAAACATCCCTAAAGGTGAAGGTAGACAGTTTTGAAAACAAATGATGACGTTTCAAAGACAAGACTTGAATCCTAATTCCGCAGTAGATCCTATAACACAACAGTAACACTTAACATGCCTTAAAGCGATAAACACATAACATGCAATAATTGGCCTTAGTTCGAAACTAAAGCTCTGATACCAACTTTGTCACGACCCAATTTCATGGATCGCGACCGGCGCTAGGGTATGGGTATGGTCGTACCAAAACCCGTAGCAAGCCTCGCGGAAAATCTTATATTCAATATAAACCTGCAAGAAAACCAATGCTCGGGGGCAACCGAGACTTCAGCCTAAGTCTAACAACTTATATAGCAATTCTAAAATAATAAATTGATAGTGATTCAAACCATGAAACATGCCTCATATATCAATAATCCAATGTAACATGCCAAAGTATAATAATTTAATAGTCGTACCACTACGACAAACCAAAGTACAATAATAGAGACAACTAGTTCTACTGCGGTCTAAGAAGTAAAACAATTGACTAGTCTGATAACATAAAAAGACCTCCGAGGAATCAAAAGATCGGAGATGACCAACGCTCTCAAATCATAAACCTGGAAAGTTTGAAAAACAACGGGGTCAGATATACTGAGATGAGTTCATAATGCTATTTACATTTACTAAGTTTAAAACCCTTAAAACAAATCCTTTTATACTAATATATATATACTTGATTATGGAGAACAGTATTGAAATGAAATCCCAAAGTATTTAACCCAAAGTAGATGGGAACAAATCCTCATCGATTCCCAAAGTAGGCCAGACATTAGTCAGCCAATCCCAAAGTACTTACCGGTGCACACAGTCTCGATACAAACTTATCGAGTAGCTCGTTTCAATCCAGATCCATAATCCTTAAAACAGTTCACAAACATTTGATATACTAAAATAACTTGCGGTACTTAATAAAGCGGTAAATAACACTATAAACTCACTGCTTGCTTATCCACGTAAGTCTTGGCAACAGCTAACCCTGCGTAGACTCCGTAGCACGAGCAGTCGACGGGTCTAAAACATAATATAAGTTAAATTCCGAACAACCCCTATCACTAAGAATACTAGACTCCACATAGAACTAGCATTGCAACCAACAATCAAACAAGGTAATCAAAGTACAACTAAACATCCATATAACTAATTATCCAAATAAGGCAAGTTCAGTTTAGGTGAGTTCATATCTTTAAAAAAAAACAAAACCAAAGTCTTACATACTTAAATAATCTTCAAAACAATAACAGTTCCCAAGGTAGTGTATTGGCCTTACTGCAGTATAGCCTAACACAACATATCGGAAGACCACGTCTAACCCGACCTAACCATAAACCAAATTTAAAACCAAAGTCTTTAATCAAACCTTAAATGAAATCAAATTCAGTTTTTAAATAAGAACTCACACCGAAACTTAATAATGCCATAAACCATTAAGCTTGCTAACACTTAGCAAATAGCACCCCAAGTACATTGAAATATAACACCTTAAATGGAATCAATAAGATTCAACATCTTGTAAGTATCATCTTGAAAATAGAATAAATCAATCAAAACCTTACATGACAAATAACACCCTTACATGCCTTATATAGTTTAATCAAAATCAAACCACAACCTAAAATAGAACTAACATCATGAAATAGATTTAAACCAATTAGTAAGCAATTTCCAGCCACATATATATATATATATATATATATTTAAAACAGTGATTTAAACCATCAAAACCATATTTAACATATGTATTTAGCCATTAGACAATTACCTCAAATCACTAAATGAAACAATTGTTAGCAAACACCCTTTTTACCTTTTTAAAAGAATTTCCAGATTTAGTTTTTAAATCAAAACAAAGTTTAGCCCAAAAACTTTAATCAAATGCAACACTAATCTACTTAAACAATTTCTCCAAGCCACCAAAAGTATTGTTAAGTATCTAACACCCTATGATTCATTCTCTTGAAATTTCCAGATTTATTAGAGTTTCAAAACAGAATTTACAACCCAAAAATGTTAGCAATTTGATAAACCTTTCAATTGTAACATCCCAACAAAACCACCCAAGGTACAAGTAATATGAACAAGCCAATAACACCTTAAATCAACCATTTACAGATTTAAAATCAATACAAACAGAAAATAGACTCAAACCACCCAATGTATCGAATCTAATCGAAAAGCTAACAATCTTAACAACACCAAAAAAAAGGATTAGATCTACTAACCTTTTGAGATAACACACAACAAGAAAACCCAGCAATAAGAACAATCCAAATCAGCCTAAGAACGAACAACAACCCAAAGCAAATGAGCACACAACCCAAGGATAGATAAAACATGAATTAAACCTTAAAGAAATGATGAAAATACTTACTAATGATCACCCAAGGCTTAGGAATAGGTGGAATATGAAAATCAGAGAGTATGTGCCGTTTTAGGGTTTTTAGAAAAGTGTAAGATCAGTTTAGGTCGAATTAGGTGAGTTTAAATAGAAATCAGCGAACTGCACAGTGCACGCGTCGCGCCCGCTACACCTCCTTCGCGCCCGCGATACACGAATCGCGCCCGTGATTCATGCATGTCGCGCCCGCGAAATGCTACTGCCTCCGATGAAATTTTGAGATTTTGAAATTTAAACCGAAAACGTTTCAAACTCCGAGGTTACTTCTAATACATCTTAAAACACATTTTAAAAGGTTTGGAACCTTCGAAACGCGAAACTAAGTGGTCGAACCACTCAAACGAACCCAAGGTACCGTTTAGGCTTAACGGAACAAGTTAGAAAAATACGGGGTGTTACAGTTAAGAAATCAATCCAAATGTTTCCCTTTTTTTAGCGATTTAAGCCAAACGTTTACAAACTTTACATAACAAATACAAACGTTTCACATTTTTAGCGATTTAAGCCAAACGTTACAAACGTTACGAAACAAATCCAAAAGTTTCACCTTTTTAGCGATTTAAGACAAACGTTTACAAACGTTACGAAACAAAACTAAACGTTTAAAACATTACGAAACAAATCCAAACGTTTCCAAGTTTTAGCGATTTAAGCCAAACGTTACGAAACAAAACCAAGTGTTTCACCTTTTTTGCAATTTAAGCCAAACGTTTACAAACGTTAGAAAAAAAATCCAAGCGTTTCACCTTTTTAGCAATTTAAGCCAAACATTTTCAAACGTTACGAAACAAATCCATGTGTTTCACCTTTTTAGCTATTTAAGCCAAATGTTTACAAACGTTACGAAACAAATCCAAACATTTCACCTTTTTAGCGATTTAAGCCAAACGTTTACAAAAATTAGGAAACAAATCCAAACGTTTCACCTTTTTAACAATTTAAGATAAACGTTTACAAACATTACGAAACAAATCCAAATGTTTTACCTTTTTAGCAATTTAAGCCAAACATTTACAAACGTTCAAACGTTTCACCTTTTTAACGATTTAAGCCAAACGTTTATAAACGTTACGAAACAAATCCAAACATTTCACCTTTTTAGAGATTTAAGCCAAACGTTTCAAAACATTACGAAACAAATCCAAACGTTTCCCCTTTTTAGCAATTTAAGCCAAATGCTTACAAATGTTACGAAACAAATCCAAACGTTTCCCCTTTTAGGGATTAAAGCCAAACGTTTATAAAAGCTACGAAACAAATCCAAAAATTTCACCTTTTTGCCATTTAAGCCAACCGTTTAAAAACGCTACGAAACAAATCCAAGAGTTTCTCCTTTTTGGCAATTTGAGCCAAACGTTTACAAACGTTACGAAACAAATCAAAGCGTTTCAACTTTTTAGCAATTTAAGCCAAACGTTTACAAACGTTACGAAACAAATCCAACTGTTTCCCCTTTTTAGAGATTTAAGCGAAACGTTTACAAACGTTACGAAATAAAACCAAACGTTTAAAAAGTTTTGAAACAAATCGAAACGTTTCCCATTTTTAGTGATTTAAGCCAAAACTTTACAAACGTTACGAAAAAACCAAGCGTTTTATTTTTTTAGCAATTTAAGCCAAATGTTTACAAACGTTAAGACACATTCCAAGCGTTTCACCTTTTTAGCAATATAAGCCAAACGTTTACAAACGTTCCGAAACAAATCCAAGTGTTTCACTTTTTTAGTAATATAAGTGAAACGTTTACGAACGTTATGGAACAAATACAAACGTTTCACCTTTTTAGCGATTTAAGCCAAACATTTATAAACGGTACGAAAAAAATCCAAACGTTTCCCTTTTTAGGGATTAAAGCCAAACGTTTATAAATGCTACGAAACAAATCCAAACGTTTCACCTTTTTAGCCGTTTAAGCCAAACGTTTACAAACGTTCCGAAACAAATAGCAATTTGAGCCAAACGTTTCCAAACGTTACGAAACAAATCAAAACATTTAACCTTTTTAGCAATTTAAGCCAAACGTTTACAAAGGTTACGAAATAAATCCAAGCGTTTCACCTTTTTAGCAATTTTAGCCAAATGTTTACAAATGTTCCGAAAAACAATCCAAACATTTCACCTTTTTAGCAATTTAAGCTAAATGTTTACAAACATTACGAAACAAATCCAAACGTTTGACCTTTTTAGCGATTTAAGCCAAACGTTTACAAACGTTACGAAACAAATTCATAATTTTTGCCTTTTTAGCGATTTAAGCCAAACGTTTACAAACGTTACGAAATAAATCCAAAGGTTTTGCCTTTTTTTAGAGATTTCAGCCAAACATTTACAAACATTACAAAGCAAATCCAAACGTTTCCCCTTTTTAGAGATTTAAGCCAAACGTTTACAAACGCTACGAAACAAAACTAAACTTTTAAAACATTACGAAATAAATCCAAACGTTTCCCATTTTTAGCGATTTAAGCCAAACATTTACAAACGTTACGAAACAAAACCAAGCATTTCACCTTTTTAGCAATTTAAGCCAAACGTTTACAAATGTTACAAAATAAATCCAAGCGTGTTCCCTTTTTAGCAATATAAGCCAAATGTTTGCAAATGTTACGAAACAAATCCAAACGTTACACGCTTTTAGCGATTTAAGCCAAACGTTACGAAACAACTCTAAATGTGTCACCTTTTTAGCGATTTAAGCCAAACGTTTAATAACGTTACGAAACAAATCCAAACTTTTCTCCTTTTTAGCGAATTAAGAAAACGTTTACAAACGTTACGAAACAAATCCAAACGTTTCCCCTTTTTATAGATTTAAGCGAAACGTTTGCAAACGTTACGAAATAAAACCAAACGTTTAAAAGGTTATGAAACAAATCCAAACGTTTCCCATTTTTAGTGATTTAAGCCAAAACTTTACAAACGTTACGAAACAAAACCAAGCGTTTCATTTTTTTAGCAATTTAAACCAAATGTTTACAAACGTTAAGACACATTCCAAGCGTTTCACCTTTTTAGCAATTTAAGCCAAACGTTTACAAACGTTCCGAAACAAATCCAAGCGTTTCGCCTTTTAGTAATATAAGGGAAACGTTTACGAACGTTATGAAACAAATACAAACGTTTCACCTTTTTAGCGATTTAAGCCAAACGTTTACAAACGGTACGAAAAAAATCCAAACATTTCCCTTTTTTAGGGATTAAAGCCAAACGTTTATAAATGCTACGAAACAAATCCACACGTTTCACCTTTTTAGCCATTTAAGCCAAACGTTTACAAACGTTCCGAAACAAATCCAAGTGTTTCACCTTTTTAGCAATTTAAGGCAAACGTTTACAAATGTTACAAAATAAATCTAAGCGTGTTTCCTTTTTAGCAATATAAGCCAAAACGTTTACTAATTAACAAAACAAATCCAAACGTTTCACCTTTTTATCGATTTAAGCCAAACGTTTACAAACGTTACGAAACAAATCCAAACTTTTTGCCTTTTTAGCGAATTAAGCAAACGTTTATAAACGTTACGAAACAAATTCAACCGTTTCTCCTTTTTAAAGATTTAAGTAAAACGTTTACAAACGTTACGAAATAAAACCAAACGTTTAAAAAGTTTTGAAACAAATCCAAACGTTTCCCATTTTTAGTGATTTAAGCCAAAACTTTACAAACGTTACGAAACAAAACCAAGCGTTTCATTTTTTTAGCAATTTAAACCGAATGTTTACAAACGTTAAGACACATTCCAAGCGTTTCACCTTTTTAGCAATATAAGCCAAACGTTTACAAACATTCCGAAATAAATCCAAGCGTTTCACCTTTTTAGTAATATAAGTGAAACGTTTACGAACGTTATGAAACAAATACAAACGTTTCACCTTTTTAGCGATTTAAGCCAAACATTTACAAACGGTACGAAAAAAAATCTAAACGTTTCCCTTTTTTAGGGATTAAAGCCAAACGTTTATAAATGCTACGAAACAAATCCAAACGTTTCACCTTTTTAGCCGTTTAAGCCAAACGTTTACAAACGTTCCGAAACAAATCCAAGTGTTTCTCCTTTATAGCAATTTGAGCCAAACGTTTACAAACGTTACGAAACAAATCAAAACGTTTAACCTTTTTAGCAATTTAAGCCAAACGTTTACAAAGGTTACGAAATAAATCCAAACGTTTCACCTTTTTAGCAATTTTAGCCAAACGTTTACAAATGTTCCGAAAAACAATCCAAGCGTTTCACCTTTTTAGCAGTTTAAGCCAAACGTTTACAAATGTAAAGTAACAAATCCAAACGTTTCCCCTTTTTAGCGATTTAAGCCAAACGTTTACAAACGTTACGAAACAAATCCAAACATTTCACCTTTTTAGCGAATTAAGCAAAACATTTACAAAGGTTAAGAAAAAAATCCAAACGTTTCCCCTTTTTAGCGATTTAAGCCAAACGTTTACAAACGCTACGAAACAAATCCAAACATTTCACCTTTTTAGCGAATTAAGTCGAACGTTTGCAAGTGCTACGAAACAAATCCAAACGTTTCACATTTTTAGTGATTTAAGCCAAACGTTTACGAAACTAATCCAAGCGTTTCACCGTTTTTGTGATGTAAGCCAAACGTTTTCAAACGTTACGAAACAAATCCAATCGTTTCACCTTTTTAGCGATTTAAGCTAAACGTTTACAAACGTTTTGAAACAAATCCAAAAGTTTCACCTTTTTAGCAATTTAAGCCAAACGTTTACAAACGTTACGAAACAAATCCAAACGTTTCACCTTTTTAGCGATTTAAGCCAAACCTTTACAAACATTACGAAACAAATTCAAACTTTTCGCCTTTTTATCGATTTATGCCAAACGTTTACAAACGTTACGAAACAAATCCAAACATTTCGCATTTTTTAGAGATTTAAGCCAAACGTTTACAAATGTTACGAAACAAATCCAAACGTTACCCCTTTTTAGAGATGCCAAACATTTATAAACGTTACGAAACAAAACTAAACATTTAAAACATTACCAAATAAATCCAAACGTTTCCCATTTTTAGCAATTTAAGCCAAACGTTTACAAATGTTACAAAACCAATCCAAGCGTGTTCCCTTTTTAGCATTTTAAGCCAAATGTTTACAAATGTTACGAAATCAATCCAAGTTTTTCAACATTTAGGAATTTAAGCCAAACGTTATAAACGTTCCGAAACAAATCAAACAGTTTCACCTTTTTAGTAATTTAAGAGAAATGTTTATGAACGTTATGAAACAAATCCAAACGTTTCATTTTTTTAGCGATTTAAGCCAAACGTTTACAAACGGTACGAAAAAAATCCAAACGTTTCCTCTTTTTAGAGATTAAAGCCAAATGTTTATAAATGCTACGAAACAAATCCAAACGTTTCTCTTTTTTAGCAATTTGAGCCAAACGTTTACAAACGTTACGAGATAAATCCAAGCGTTTCACGTTTTTAGCAATTTAAGCCAAACGTTTACAAACGTTACAAAATAAGTCCAAGAGTTTTATCTTTTTAGCAATTTAAGCCAAACGTTTACAAATGTTCCAGAAAAAATCCAAGAGTTTCACCTTTTTAGCAATTTAATCCAAACGTTTACACATGTTATGAAACAAATTCAAACCTTTCACCTTTTTAGCTATTTAAGCCAAACGTTTACAAACGTTACGAAATAAATTCAAACGTTTCACCTTTTTAGCAATTTAAGCCAAACGTTTACAAACGTTACGAAACAAATTCAAACTTTTTTCCTTTTTAGCGATTTAAGCCAAACGTTTACAAACGTTACGAAACAAATCCAAACGTTTCGCCTTTTTTAGAGATTTAAGCTAAATGTTTACAAACGTTACGAAACAAATCCAAACGTTTCTCCTTTTTAAAGATTTAAGCCAAACGCTTACAAACGTTACGAGTCAAAACTAAACGTTTAAAAAATTAGGAAATAAATCCAAACGTTTCGCATTTTTAGCGATTCAAGCCAAACGTTTACAAATGTTACGAAAACGAAGCGTTTCACCTTTTTAGCAAGTTAAGCCAAACGTTTACAAACGTTACAAAACAAATCCAAGCGTGTTCCCTTTTTAGCAATATAAGCCAAACGTTTACAAACATTACGAAACAAATCCAAACGTTTCACGTTTTTAGCGATTTAAGTCAAACGTTTACAAACGTTACGAAACAAATCAAAATGTTTCACCTTTTTAGCGATTTAAGAACATACGTTTACAAACGTAACGAAACAAATCCAAACTTTTTGCCTTTTTAGCGATTTATGCAAACGTTTACAAACATTCTGAAACAAATCCAACAGTTTCACCTTTTTAGAAATTTAAGAGAAACGTTTACGAACGTTATGACTCAAATCCAAACGTTTCACCTTTTTAGCGATTTAAGCCAAACGTTTACAAACGGTACGAAAAAAATCCAAATGTTTCCTCTTTTTAGGGATTAAAGCCAAGTGTTTATAAATGCTACGAAACAAATCCAAACGTTTCACCTTTTTAGCAATTTAAGCCATACGTTTACAAAGGTTACGAAACAAATCCAAACATTTCTCCTCTTTAGCAATTTGAGCCAAACGTTTACAAACGTTACGAAATAAATCCAAGAGTTTTACCTTTTTTATTAATTTAAGCCAAACGTTTACAAATGTTCCGGAAAAAGTCCAAGCGTTTAACCTTTTTAGCAATTTAAGCCACACGTTTACAAATGTTATGAAACAAATTCAAACCTTTCACCTTTTTAGCTATTTAAGCAAAACGTTTACAAACTTTACGAAATAAATCCAAATGTTTCACTTTTTAGCGATTTAAGCCAAACGTTTACAAACGTTACGAAACAAATTCAAACGTTTTGCCTTTTTAGCGATTTAAGCCAAACGTTTACAAACGTTACAAAACAAATCCAAATGTTTCGCCTTTTTTAACGATTTAAGCGAAATGTTTACAAATGTTACGAAACAAATCCAAACGTTTCCCCTTTTTAGAGATTTAAGCCAAACTCTTACAAACGTTACGAAACAAAACTAAACGTTTAAAACATTACGAAATAAATCCAAACGTTTCCCATTTTTAGCGATTTAAGCCAAATGTTTACAAACGTTACGAAACAAAACCAAGTGTTTCACCTTTTTAGCAATTTAAGCCAAACGTTTACAAACGTTACAAAACAAATCCAAGCGTGTTCCCTTTTTAGCAATATAAGCCAAACGTTTACAAATGTTACGAAACAAATCCAAACGTTTCACGTTTTTAGCGATATAAGTCAAACTTTACAAACGTTACGAAAAATCCAAACGTTTCACTTTTTTAGCGATTTAAGAATAAACGTTTACAAACGTAACGAAACAAATCCAAATTTTTTGCCTTTTTAGCGATTTAAGCAAACGTTTACAAACGTTACGAAACAAATCTAAACGTTTCACCTTTTTAGAGATTCAAGCCAAACGTTTACAAACGTTACGAAACAAAGCCAAATGTTTAAAAGGTTATGAAACAAATAAATACGTTTCACATTATTAGTAATTTAAGCCAAACCATTACAATCGCTACGAAACAAAATCAAGCGTTTCACTTTTTTAGAAATTTAAGCCAAATGTTTACAAACTTTACGAAACAAATCCAAGCGTTTTACCTTTTTAGCAATTTAAGCCAAACGTTTACAAACATTCTGAAACAAATCCAAGCGTTTCACCTTTTTAGTAATTTAAGCGAAACGTTTACGAACGTTATGAAACAAATTCAAACGTTTCACCTTTTTAGCGATTTAAGCTAAACGTTTTCAAATGGTACGAATAAAATCGAAATGTTTCCCCTTTATAGGGATATAAGCCAAACGTTTATAAACGATACGATACAAATCTAAACGTTTCACCTTTGTAGCCATTTAAGCCAAACGTTTACAAACGCTACGAAACAAATCTAAGCATTTCTCCTTTTTAGCAATTTGAGCCAAACTTTTACAAACGTTACGAAACAAATCAAAGCTTTTCACCTTTTTAGCAATTTCAGCCAAACGTCTACAAAGGTTACGAAACAAATCCAAACGTTTCACCTTTTTAGCGATTTACACCAAAAATTTTCAAACGATACGAAATAAATCAAAATGTTTCACCTTTTTTGCGATTTAAGCCAAACACTTAAAACGTTACGAAACAAATCAAAACGTTTCACCTTTTTAGCGATTTAAGCCAAACTTTAACAAACGTTACGAAAGAAATCCAAACGTTTAACCTTTTTTGCGATTTAAGCCAAACCTTTACAAACCTTACGAAACAAATTCAAACGTTTCCCCATTTTAGCGATTTAAGCCAAACCTTTACAAATGTTATGAAACAAATTCAAATATTTCCCATTTTTAGCGATTTAAGCCAAACATTTACAAAGGTTACAAAACAAATCCAAGCTTTTCACCTTTTTAGCAATTTAAGCCAAACGTTTACAAACGTTACAAAACAAATCCAAATGTTTCACCTTTTTAGGGATTTAAACAAAACATTTACAAACTCTACGAAACAAATCCAAGCGTTTCCCCTTTTTAGCGATTTAAGCCAAACGTTTACAAACGTTACGAAATAAATCAAAGCGTTTCACCTTTTTAGCAATTTGAGCCAAACGTTTACAAACGTTACGAAATAAATCCAAGAGTTTCAACTTTTTAGCAATATAACCCAAACATTTAGAAACGTTACAAAACAAATCCAAGCGTTTTACCTTTTTAGTAATTTAAGCGAAACGTTTACCAACGTTATGAAACAAATCCAAACGTTTCGCCTTTTTAGCGATTTAAGCCAAACGTTAACAAACGGTACAAAAAAAAAATAAAAATATTTCACCTTTTTAGCGATTTGAGCCAAACGTTTACAAACGGTACGACAAAAAATCCAAACATTTCCCCTTTTTAGCTATATAAGGCAAACGTTTACAAACGTTTTGAAACAAATCCAAGAGTTTCTTATTTTTAGAAATTTGAACTAAACGTTTACAAACGCTACAAAGCAAATCAAAGTGTTTCACGTTTTTAGCAATTTAAGCCAAACGTTACAAATGTTCCAAAAAAAATCCAAGCGTTTCACCATTTTAGCAATTTAAGCCAAAAGTTTACAAATGTTACAAAACAAATCTAAACGTTTCCCCTTTTTAGCGATTTAAGCCAAACGTTTACAAATATTACGAAACAAATCCAAACATTTAACCTTTTAGCGATTTAAGCCAAACGATTACAAAGGTTAGGAAACAAATCCAAACGTTTTACCTTCTTCGCGATTTAAGCCAAAAGTTTACAAACGATACAAAACAAATTCAAACGTTTCACCTTTTTAGCGATTTAAGCCAAACGTTTACAAACGCTACGAAACAAATCCAAACGTTTCACCTTTTTAGCAATTTAAGTTGAACGTTTGCAAACGCTACGAAACAAATCCAAACTTTTCACATTTTTAGCGATTTAAGTCAAACGTTTAAGAAAAAATCCAAATGTTTCACCTATTTAGAGATGTAAGCCAAACGTTTTCAAACGTTACGAAACAGATCCAAACTTTTCACCTTTTTAGCGATTTAAGCTAAACGTTTACAAACGTTATGAAACAAATCCAAATGTTTCACCTTTTTAGCGATCTAAGACAAACGTTTACAAACGTTACGAAACAAATCAAAACGTTTAACCTTTTTAGAGATTTAAGCCAAACGTTTACAAACTTTACGAAACAAATTCCAACGTTTCGCCTTTTTAGCGATTTATGCCAAACGTTTACAAACGTTACAAAACAAATCCAAACATTTCGCCTTTTTTAGAGATTTAAGCCAAACGTTTACAAACGTTACGAAACAAATCCAAACCTTTCCCCTGTTTTGAGATGTAAGCCAAACGTTTACAAACGTTACGAAACAAAACTAAACGTTCAAAACATTACGAAATAAATCCAAACGTTTCCCATTTATAGCGATTTAAACCAAACATTTACAAACGTTACGAAACAAAAACCAAGCGTTTCACCTTTTTAGTAATTTAAGTTATACGTTTACAAACGTTACAAAACAAATCCAAGCGTGTTCCCTTTTTAGCAATATAAACCAAACGTTTACAAACGTTACGAAGCAAATCCAAACGTTTCACCTTTTTAGCGATCTAATCCAAACGTTTCACCTTTTTAGCGATCTAAGCCAAACTTTTACAAACGTTACGAAACAAATCCAAACTTTTTTCCTTTTTAGCGATTTAAGAAAACATTTACAAACGTTATGAAACAAATCCAAACATTTCCCCTTTTTAGATATTTAAGCCAAACGTTTACAAATGTTACGAAACAAAACCAAACGTTTAAAAGCTTATGAAACAAATCCAAACGTTTCACTTTTTTAGTGATTTGAGCCAAACCTTTACAAACGTTACGAAACAAAACCAAGCGTTTCACCTTTTTAGAAATTTGAGCAAAATGTTTACAAACGTTACGAAACAAATCAAAGCGTCTCACCATTTTAGCAATTTAAGCTAAACGTTTACAAACGTTCCGAAAGAAATCCACGCGTTTCACCTTTTTAGTAATTTAAGCGAAACTTTTACGAACGTTATGAAACAAATCCAAATATTTCACCTTTTTAGCGATTTAGGCCAAACGTTTATAAACGGTACGAAAAAAGTCCAAACGTTTCTCCTTTTTATGGATTAAAGCAAAACATTTATAAACGTTACAAAACAAATCCAAAATGTTTCACCTTTTTAGCCATTTAAGCCAAACGTTTACAAATGTTACAAACCAAATCCAAGCGTTTCTCCTTTTTAGCAATTTGAAGCAAACGTTTACAACGCTACGAAACAAATCCAAATATTTCACCTTTTTAGTGATTTAAGCCAAACGTTTACAAACGTTACGAAATAAATCAAAATGTTTCCCCTTTTTAGCGAATTAAGCCAAACATTTACAAACGTTACGAAACAAACCCAAACGTTTCACCTTTTTAGCGATTTAAGCCAAACCTTTACAAATGTTACGAAACAAATCTAAATATTTCCCCTTTTTAGCGATTTAATCCAAACCTTTACAAACGTTTCACCTTTTTAGCGATTTTAGCCAAACGTTTACAAAAGCTACGAAACAAATCCAAACGTTTCACCTTTTTAGCAATTTAAGTCGAACGTTTGCAAACGCTACGAAACAAATCCAAACGTTCCACATTTTTAGCGATTCAAGCCAAACGTTTACGAAACTAATCCAAACGTTTCACCTTTTTAGCGATTTTAGCCAAACGTTTTAAACGTTACGAAACCAATACAAACGTGTCACCTTTTTAGCAATTTAAGCTAAATGTTTACAAACGTTACGAAACAAATCCAAACGTTGACCTTTTTAGCGATTTAAGCCAAACGTTTACAAACGCTACGAAACAAATTCATACTTTTTGCCTTTTTTGGCGATTTAAGCCAAACGTTTACAAACGTTACGAAATAAATCCAAGCGTTTCGCCTTTTTTTAGAGATTTAAGCCAAACATTTACTAACATTACAAAGCAAATCCAAACATTTCCCCTTTTTAGAGATTTAAGCCAAACGTTTACAAACGTTACGAAACAAAACTAAACTTTTAAAACATTACGAAATAAATCCAAACGTTTCCCATTTTTAGCGATTTAAGCCAAACATTTACAAACGTTACGAAACAAAACCAAACGTTTCCCCTTTTTAATAATTTAAGCCAAACGTTTACAATTTTTACAAAATAAATCCAACGTGTTCCCTTTTTAGCAATATAAGCCAAACGTTTACAAATATTACGAAACAAATCCAAACGTTTCACGTTTTTAGCGATTTAAGCCAAACGTTTACAAACGTTACGAAACAACTCTAAATGTGTCACCTTTTTAGCGATTTAAACCAAACGTTTAAAAGGTTATGAAACAAATCCAAACGTTTCCCATTTTTAGTGATTTAAGCCAAAACTTTACAAAGGTTACGAAACAAAACCAAGCGTTTCATTTTTTTAGCAATTTAAACCAAATGTTTACAAACGTTAAGACACATTCCAAGCGTTTCACCTTTTTAGCACTTTAAACCAAACGTTTACAAACGTTCCGAAACAAATCCAAGCGTTTCACCTTTTAGTAATATAAGTGAAACGTTTACGAACGTTATGAAACAAATACAAACGTTTCACCTTTTTAGCGATTTAAGCCAAACGTTTACAAACGGTACGAAAAAAATCCAAACATTTCCCTTTTTTAGGGATTAAAGCCAAACGTTTATAAATGCTACGAAACAAATCCAAACGTTTCACCTTTTTAGCCATTTAAGCCAAATGTTTACAAACGTTCCGAAACAAATCCAAGTGTTTCACCTTTTTAGCAATTTAAGCCAAACGTTTACAAATGTTACAAAATAAATCCAAGCGTGCTCCCTTTTTAGCAATATAAGCCAAACGTTTAATAATGTTACAAAATAAATCCAAACGTTTCACGTTTTTAGCGATTTATGCCAAACGTTTACAAACGTTACGAAACAAATCCAAACTTTTTGCCTTTTTAGCGAATTAAGCAAACGTTTGCAAATGTTACGAAACAAATCCAACTGTTTCCCCTTTTTAGAGATTTAAGCGAAACGTTTACAAACGTTACGAAATAAAACCAAACGTTTAAAAAGTTTTGAAACAAATCCAAACGTTTCCCATTTTTAGTGATTTAAGCCAAAACTTTACAAACGTTACGAAACAAAACCAAGCGTTTCATTTTTTTAGTAATTTAAACCAAATGTTTACAAACGTTAAGACACATTACAAGCGTTTCACCTTTTTAGCAATATAAGCGAAACGTTTACAAACGTTCCGAAAAAAATCCAAGCGTTTCACCTTTTTAGTAATATAAGTGAAACGTTTACGAACGTTATGAAACAAATACAAACGTTTCACCTTTTTATCAATTTAAGCCAAACGTTTCCCTTTTTTAGGGATTAAAGCCAAACGTTTATAAATGCTACGAAACAAATTCAAATGTTTCCCCTTTTTAGCCGTTGAAGCCAAACTTTACAAACGTCCCGAAACAAATCCAAGTGTTTCTCCTTTATAGCAATTTGAGCCAAACGTTACGAAACAAATCAAAACGTTTAACCTTTTTAGCAATTTAAGCCAAACGTTTACAAAGGTTACGAAATAAATCCAAGCGTTTCACCTTTTTAGCAATTTTAGCCAAACGTTTACAAATGTTCCGAAAAACAATCCAAGAGTTTCACCTTTTTAGCAATTTAAGCCAAACGTTTACAAATGTAAAGAAACAAATCCAAACGTTTCCCCTTTTTAGAGATTTAAGCCAAACGTTTACAAACGTTACGAAACAAATCCAAACATTTCACCTTTTTAGCGAATTAAGCAAATAGTTTACAAAGGTTAGGAAAAAATCCAAACGTTTCACCTTTCTAGCGATTTAAGCCAAACGTTTACAAACGCTACGAAACAAATCCAAATGTTTCACCTTTTTAGCGAATTAAGTCGAACGTTTGCAAACGCTACGAAACAAATCAAACGTTTCACATTTTTAGAGATTTAAGCCAAACGTTTACGAAACTAATCCAAGCGTTTCACCTTTTTTGCGATGTAAGCCAAACGTTTTCAAACGTTACGAAACAAATCCAATCGTTTCACCTTTTTAGCAATTTAAGCTAAACGTTTACGAACGTTTTGAAATAAATCCAAAAGTTTCACCTTTTTAGCAATATAAGCCAAACGTTACGAAACAAATCCAAACGTTTCACCTTTTTAGCGATTTAAGCCAAACCTTTACAAACATTACGAAACAAATTCAAACTTTTCGCCTTTTTATCGATTTAAGCCAAACGTTTACAAACGTTACGAAACAAATCCAAACGTTTCGCCTTTTTTAGAGATTTAAGCCAAACGTTTACAAACGTTACGAAACAAATCCAAACGTTTCCCCCTTTTAGAGATGCCAAACATTTATAAACGTTACGAAACAAAGCTAAACATTTAAACATTACGAAATAAATCCAAACGTTTCCCATTTTTAGCGATTTAAGCCAAACGTTTACAAACGTTACAAAACCAATCCAAGCGTGTTCCCTTTTTAGCATTTTAAGCCAAACGTTTACAAATGTTACGAAATCAATCCAAGTTTTTCAAGATTTAGCAATTTAAGCCAAACGTTTAAAAACGTTCTGAAACAAATCCAACAGTTTCACCTTTTTAGTAATTTAAGAGAAATGTTTACGAACGTTATGAAACAAATTCAAACGTTTTACCTTTTTAGCGATTTAAGCCAAACGTTTACAAACAGTACGAAAAAAATCCAAACTTTTCCTCTTTTTAGGGATTAAAGCCAAATGTTTATAAATGGTACGAAACAAATCCAAACGTTTCTCCTTTTTAGAAATTTGAGCCAAACGTTTACAAACGTTACAAAATAAATCCAAGCGTTTCACCTTTTTAGCAATTTAAGCCAAACGTTTACAAACGTTACAAAATAAGTCCAAGAGTTTTTTCTTTTTAGCAATTTAAACCAAACGTTTACAAATGTTCCGGAAAAAAATCCAAGAGTTATACCTTTTTAGCAATTTAATCCAAACGTTTACAAATGTTATGAAACAAATTCAAACCTTTCACCTTTTTAGCTATTTAAGCCAAACGTTTACAAACGTTACGAAATAAATTCAAACGTTTCACCTTTTTAGCGATTTAAGCCAAACGTTTACAAACGTTACGAAACAAATTCAAACTTTTTTCCTTTTTAGCGATTTAAGCCAAACTTTTACAAACGTTACGAAACAAATCCAAACGTTTCGCCTTTTTTAGAGATTTAAGCCAAACGTTTACAAACGTTACGAAACAAATCCAAACGTTTCCCCTTTTTAGAGATTTAAGCCAAACGCTTACAAACGTTACGAATCAAAACTAAACGTTTAAAACATTAGGAAATAAATCCAAACATTTCGCATTTTTAGCGATTTAAGCCAAAAGTTAACAAACGTTACAAAACAAAACGAAGCGTTTCGCCTTTTCAGCAATTTAAGCCAAACGTTTACAAACGTTACAAAACAAATCCAAGCGTGTTCCCTTTTTAAATATAAGCCAAACGTTTACAAACATTATGAAACAAATCCAAACGTTTCACGTTTTTAGCGATTTAAGTCAAACGTTTACAAACGTTACGAAATAAATCCAAATGTTTCACCTTTTTATCAATTTAAGAACAAACGTTTACAAACGTAACGAAACAAATCCAAACTTTTTGCTTTTTTAGCGATTTTAGCAAACGTTTAAAAACATTCCGAAACAAATCCAACAGTTTCACCTTTTTAGTAATTTAAGAGAAACGTTTACGAACGTTATGACACAAATCCAAACGTTTCACCTTTTTAGCGATTTAAGCCAAATGTTTACGAACGGTACGAAAAAAATACAAATGTTTCCTCTTTTTAGGGATTAAAGCCAAATGTTTATAAATGCTACGAAACAAATCCAAACGTTTCACCTTTTTAGCCATTTAAGCCATACGTTTACAAAGGTTACGAAACAAATCCAAACGTTTCTCCTCTTTAGCAATGTGAGCCAAACGTTTACAAACGTTACGAATAAAATCCAAGAGTTTTACCTTTTTAGCAATTTAAGCCAAACGTTTACAAATGTTCCGGAAAAAGTCCAAGCGTTTAACCTTTTTAGCAATTTAAGCCACACGTTTACAAATGTTATGAAACAAATTCAAACCTTTCACCTTTTTAGCTATTTAAGCAAAACGTTTACAAACTTTACGAAATAAATCCAAATGTTTCACTTTTTAGCAATTTAAGCCAAACGTTTACAAACGTTACGGAACAAATTCAAACTTTTTGCCTTTTTAGCGATTTAAGCCAAACGTTTACAAACGTTACGAAACAAATCCAAATGTTTCGCCTTTTTTAACGATTTAAGCGAAATGTTTACAAATGTTACGAAACAAATCCAAACGTTTCCCCTTTTTAGAGATTTAAGCCAAACGCTTACAAACGTTACGAAACAAAACTAAACGTTTAAAACATTACGAAATAAATCCAAACGTTTCCCATTTTTAGTGATTTAAGCCAAATGTTTACAAACGTTACGAAACAAAACCAAGCGTTTCACCTTTTTAGCAATTTAAGACAAACGTTTACAAACGTTACAAAACAAATCCAAGCGTGTTCCCTTTTTAGCAATATAAGCCAAACGTTTACAAATGTTACGAAACAAATCCAAACGTTTCACGTTTTTAGAGATATAAGTCAAACGTTTACAAACATTACGAAACAAATCCAAACGTTTCACCTTTTTAGCGATTTAAGAATAAACGTTTACAAACGTAACGAAACAAATCCAAACTTTTTGCCTTTTTAGCGATTTAAGCAAACATTTACAAACGTTACGAAACAAATCTTAACGTTTCTCCTTTTTAGAGATTTAAGCCAAACGTTTACAAACGTTACGAAACAAAACCAAATGTTTAAAAGGTTATGAAACAAATCCATACGTTTCACATTATTAGTAATTTAAGCCAAACCATTACAATCGCTACGAAACAAAACCAAGAGTTTCACCTTTTTAGAAATTTAAGCCAAATGTTTACAAACTTTACGAAACAAATCCAAGCGTTTCACCTTTTTAGCAATTTAAGACAAACGTTTACAAACATTCCGAAACAAATCCAAGCGTTTCACCTTTTTAGTAATTTAAGCGAAACGTTTACGAACGTTATGCAACAAATTCAAACGTTTCACCTTTTTAGCGATTTAAGCTAAACGTTTTCAAATGGTACGAATAAAATCGAAACGTTTCCCCTTTTTAGGGATATAAGCCAAACGTTTATAAACGATACGATACAAATCTAAACGTTTCACTTTTGTAGCCATTTAAGCCAAACGTTTACAAACGCAATGAAACAAATCCAACACTACTAGAAAACAGGTGTTTAGCGACGGAAATATCCGTCGCTAAACACCTGAGATCCGTCGCTAATTACAATTAGCGACGGATTACCGACGGACTCCGTCCGTCGGTAAATTTTGGGTCGCTAATTGTAATAGCGACCCAAAACACTGTCTGTCGCCAACTTACCGACGGAATATTCCGTCGGTAAGTTGGAGGCAGAAGGTCGGTAAATTGGTCGGCCAGCCGACCAATTTTCCGACGGAATTACCGACGGAATTTCCGTCGCCACGTTAGCGACGGAAATTCCGTCGGTAATTCCGTCGCTGTTTCTTTCAATTGGCGACGGAAAATTCCGTCGCCAACTGAAAGAAACAGTCGTGTCATGTTTAATTAGCGACGGAAAATCCGTCGCTAAAGTTAAAACAGGTAGTCGCTAAATTACCTATTTTTGGCAAAATTTTATTTTTTTACGGCTTATTTTCATATTTTTTCTGTTATTCGTTAGACCTGTTAAATATACCATTCACATACATAAGAAACAATAAATATATATAACCAAATCCGTAATATATATATATATATAAACGTCAAAAAGAATACAGAAAACATTAATATTAAAGTATACGAACAAAAAACATAAATATGTCCAAGTGTATCACAAGCCTACTCTAAACTGGTGGTGTCATCAGCAGGAGGGGGTGGGGGTGGTGGGAACTGCGGGCGTAACTCGGGTGGGAGTGTAGTCATCAGCCGCGCAAGCTCAGTACGGATCCGCTCGTCGAAACCCGCCTCCACACTACGGATCCGTTGCTCGACCCGCTCTTCGAAACCCGCCTCCACAGTACGAATCCGCTGCTCGAGCCGCTCCTCAACCTCCCTAGCAATACGCTGCTCTATGTCCTCAGTACTAACGTTCCCCTGCTGGGATGATCCGCCGCGGCGCAATCGGCTAGCGCTGCTCTGGCCGATGTAGGATGCTGAAGCCGATCCAATACCGTAGACTCGCTGCTTCTTGATTGCCTCGAGAGACAAAAACAGCTCGTTCTCGTCGATCGGCTCTGGAGTCGACGAACTCCCTTCTCCAGCTGCCTGAGACTGTGTTGCTGCAGCAAGCTCTGCCTGAAAACGGTCCTGAGATTTAAAAAATACAAATTTTTAAATTAGTTAAAATGAAATACAAAAATGCAGTAACACTTACTTGTTGAAGAGCAGAACCGCAAGGGAGAACGATTACAAATGGATATAGGTAGTCGGAAGCAAACCTACAGTGTATTAGTTTTGGATCAGCTTATCATAACACTACAAATTAATCCATAATCCAGATACATTATTTTAACATTCTAAGTATTATCCTATTTTTTACGAAAATCCGGCAGCATTTCCCCTGAAAACAAGCATCACCCATTTTTCAGGGAAATCCTGCAGGCAAACAATACACATTCCAACATAACCAATACTTAACCAAATACGCTAAATTTTCAAAACTAACAAATAACACAATTAAACGTATATTAAGAATTAAAATCAAATTAACATACAACTTAACCAAATTTATAATTTTTAATCTAATTCATTTTATTGTAATTAATACACTCAATTATATTACTCGATTAATCAAAATTAATAATTAACTATCCTATTCACGTAACATAATTAACTAACTTCATTAATAGAATAACCTAATTTTACTAATCAAATTAATTAACATAAAAAGTTTGATTTCAAGTATTTTCAATTAACTTTCATATTATTATCTATCCTATTATAATAAATTTACGTAAATATAGAAACTAACCTAATTTCATATAACTTTCATATTATTATAAAAATTAAATTCAAACCTAATTACATTTAAAACTAATTTAATTAATATCAACTAAATTAATATCAACTAAACAATAATCTAATCTAATACTATCAACTAAATTAATTTCATAATTTAATGATAATAATATTAAATTAATTAAATTTAAACCTAATAACAATTAAATCTAATTTAATTAAAATCTAATTTAATTAAAATCTAATCAATTTATACCTAAACCTAATCTAATTAAATTTAAAAAAAATAACTAACTTACCCGGCGGTGGACTGGCAGCAGGGAACGGCGGCGGTGGACTGGCAGCAGGGAACGGCGGCGGTGGACTGGCAGCAGGGAACGGCGGCGGTGGACTGGCAGCAGGGAACAAACGTTACGAAACAAATCAAAGCTTTTCACCTTTTTAGCAATTTAAGCCAAACGTCTACAAAGGTTACGAAACAAATCCAAACGTTTCACCTTTTTAGCGATTTACACCAAATGTTTACAAACGATACGAAATAAATAAAAATGTTTCACCTTTTTAGCGATTTAAGCCAAACATTTAAAACGTTACGAAACAAATCAAAACGTTTCCCCTTTTTAGCGATTTAAGCCAAACGTTTACCAACGTTACGAAAGAAATCCAAACGTTTAACCTTTTTTGCGATTTAAGCCAAACCTTTACAAACGTTACGAAACAAATTCAAACGTTTCCGCTTTTTAGCGATTTAAGTCAAACCTTTACAAACGTTATGAAACAAATTCAAACGTTTCCCATTTTGAGCGATATAAGCCAAACATTTACAAAGGTTACAAAACAAATCCAAGCGTTTCACCTTTTTAGCAATTTAAGCCAAACGTTTACAAACGTTACAAAACAAATCCAAATGTTTCACCTTTTTAGGGATTTAAACAAAACATTTACAAACGCTACGAAACAAATCCAAGCGTTTCACCTTTTTAGCGATTTAAGCCAAACGTTTACAAACGTTACGAAATAAATCAAAGCGTTTCACCTTTTTAGCAATTTGAGCCAAACGTTACGAAATAAATCCAAGAGTTTTAATTTTTTAGCAATTTAACCCAAACATTTAGGAACGTTACGAAACAAATCCAAGCGTTTTACCTTTTTAGTAATTTAAGCGAAACGTTTACCAACGTTATGAAACAAATCCAAACGTTTCGCCTTTTTAGCGATTTAAGCCAAACGTTAACAAACGGTACAAAAAAAAAAATAAAAACATTTCACCTTTTTAGCGATTTGAGCCAAACGTTTACAAACGGTACGACAAAAATCCAAACATTTCCCCTTTTTAGCTATATAAGGCAAACGTTTACAAATGTTATGAAACAAATCTAAGAGTTTCTTATTTTTAGCAATTTGAGCCAAATGTTTAAAAACGCTACGAAGCAAATCAAAGCGTTTCACGTTTTTAGCAATTTAAGCCAAACGTTACAAATGTTCCAAGAAAAATCTAAGCGTTTCACCTTTTTAGCAATTTAAGCCAAAAGTTTACAAATGTTACAAAAAAAAAATCTAAATGTTTCCCCTTTTTAGCGATTTAAGCCAAACGTTTACAAATGTTACGAAACAAATACAAACATTTCACCTTTTAGCGATTTAAGCCAAACGATTACAAAGGTTAGGAAACAAATCCAAACGTTTTACCTTCTTCACGATTTAAGCCAAAAGTTTACAAACGATACAAAACAAATTCAAACGTTTCACCTTTTTAGCGATTTAAGTTGAACGTTTGCAAACGCTACGAAACAAATCCAAACGTTTCACATTTTTAGCAATTTAAGTTGAACGTTTGCAAACGCTACGAAATAAATCCAAACGTTTCACATTTTTAGCGATTTAAGCCAAACGTTTAAGAAAAAATCCAAAACCAAACGTTTAAAAGCTTATGAAACAAATCCAAACGTTTCACATTTTTAGTGATTTGAGCCAAACCTTTACAAACGTTACGAAACAAAACCAAGCGTTTCACCTTTTTAGAAATTTGAGCCAAATGTTTACAAACATTACAAAACAAATCAAAGTGTCTCACAGTTTTAGCAATTTAAGCTAAACGTTTACAAACGTTCCGAAAGAAATCCAAGCGTTTCATCTTTTTAGCAATTTAAGCGAAACGTTTACGAACGTTATGAAACAAATCCAAACATTTCACCTTTTTAGCGATTTAAGCCAAACGTTTACAAACGGTACGAAAAAAGTCCAAACGTTTCCCCTTTTTACGGATTAAAGCAAAACGTTTATAAACGCTACGAAACAAATCAAAATGTTTCACCTTTTTAGCCATTTAAGCAAAACGTTTACAAACGTTACAAAACAAATCCAAGCGTTTCTCCTTTTTAGCAATTTGAACCAAACGTTTACAAACGCTACGAAACAAATCCAAACATTTCACCTTTTTAGTGATTTAAGCCAAACGTTTACAAACGTTACAAAACAAATCAAAACGTTCCCCCTTTTTAGCGAATTAAGCCAAACATTTACAAACGTTACGAAACAAACCCAAACGTTTCACCTTTTTAGAGATTTAAGCCAAACCTTTACAAACGTTACGAAACAAATCTGAATGTTTCCCCTTTTTAGCGATTTATTCCAAACCGTTACAAACGTTTCACCTTTTTAGCGATTTTAGCCAAACGTTTACAAAAGCTACGAAACAAATCCAAACGTTTCCCCTTTTTAGCAATTTAAGTCGAACGTTTGCAAACGCTACGAAACAAATCCAAACGTTCCACATTTTTAGCGATTCAAGGCAAACGTTTACGAAACTAATCCAAACGTTTCACCTTTTTAGCGATGTAAGCCAAACGTTTTTAAACGTTACGAAACAAATACAAACGTTTCACCTTTTTAGCAATTTAAGCTAAATGTTTACAAACGTTACGAAACAAATCCAAACGTTTGACCTTTTTAGCGATTTAAGCTAAACGTTTACAAACGTTACGAAACAAATTCATACTTTTTGCCTTTTTAGCGATTTAAGCCAAATGTTTACAAACGTTACGAAATAAATCCAAACGTTTCGCCTTTTTTTAGAGATTTAAGCCAAACATTTAGAAACATTACAAAGCAAATCCAAACGTTTCCCCTTTTTAGAGATTTAAGCCAAACGTTTACAAACGTTACGAAACAAAACTAAACTTTTAAAACATTACGAAATAAATCCAAACGTTTCCCATTTTTAGCGATTTAAGCCAAACATTTACAAACGTTACGAGACAAAACCAAGCGTTTCACCTTTTTAGCAATTTAAGCCAAACGTTTACAAATGTTTCAAAATAAATCCAAGCGTGTTCCCTTTTTAGCAATATAAGCCAAACGTTTACAAATGTTACGAAACAAATCGAAACGTTTCACGTTTTTAGCGATTTAAGCCAAACATTTACAAACGTTACGAAACAACTCTAAATGTGTCACCTTTTTAGCAATTTAAGCCAAACGTTTACAAACGTTACGAAACAAATCCAAACTTTTCGCCTTTTTAGCGAATTAAGCAAACGTTTACAAACGTTACGAAACAAATCCAAACGTTTCCCCTTTTTATAGATTTAAGCGAAACGTTTACAAACGTTACGAAATAAAACAAACGTTTAAAAGGTTATGAAACAAATACAAACGTTTCCTATTTTTAGTGATTTAAGCCAAAACTTTACAAACGTTACGAAACAAAACCAAGCGTTTCATTTTTTTAGCAATTTAAACCAAATGATTACAAACGTTAAGACACATTCCAAGCGTTTCACCTTTTTAGCAATTTAAGCCAAACGTTTACAAACGTTCCGAAACAAATCCAAGCATTTCACCTTTTAGTTATATAAGCGAAACGTTTACGAACGTTATGAAACAAATACAAACGTTTCACCTTTTTTGCGATTTAAGCCAAACGTTTACAAAAGGTACGAAAAAAATCCAAACATTTCCCTTTTTTAGGGATTAAAGCCAAACGTTTATAAACGCTACGAAACAAATCCAAACGTTTCACCTTTTTAGCCATTTAAGCCAAACGTTTACAAACGTTCCGAATCAAATCCAAATGTTTCACCTTTTTAGCAATTTAAGCCAAACGTTTACAAATGTTACAAAATAAATCCAAGCGTGTTCCCTTTTTAGCAATATAAGCCAATCGTTTACAAATGTTACAAAACAAATCCAAACGTTTCACGTTTTTAGCGATTTAACCCAAACGTTTACAAACGTTACGAAACAACTCTAAATGTGTCACCTTTTTAGCGATTTAAGCCAAACGTTTACAAACGTTACGAAACAAATCCAAACTTTTTGCCTTTTTAGCGAATTAAGCAAACGTTTACAAACGTTACGAAACAAATCCAACCGTTTCCCCTTTTTAGAGATTTAAGCGAAACGTTTACAAACGTTACGAAATAAAACCAAACGTTTAAAAAGTTTTGAAACAAATCCAAACGTTTCCCATTTTTAGTGATTTAAGCAAAAACTTTACAAACGTTACGAAACAAAACCAAGCGTTTCATTTTTTTAGCAATTTAAACCAAATGTTTACAAACGCTAAGACACATTCCAAGCATTTCACCTTTTTAGCAATATAAGCCAAACGTTTACAAACGTTCCGAAACAAATCCAAGCGTTTCACCTTTTAAGTAATATAAGTGAAACGTTTACGAACGTTACGAAACAAATACAAACGTTTCACCTTTTTAGCGATTTAAGCCAAACATTTACAAACGGTACGAAAAAAATCCAAACGTTTCCCTTTTTTAGGGATTAAAGCCAACCGTTTATAAATGCTACGAAACAAATCCAAACGTTTCACCTTTTTAGCCGTTTAAGCCAAACGTTTACAAACGTTCCGAAACAAATCCAAGTGTTTCTCCTTTATAGCAATTTGAGCCAAACGTTTACAAACGTTACGAAACAAATCAAAACGTTTAACCTTTTTAGCAATTTAAGCCAAACGTTTACAAAGGTTACGAAATAAATCCAAGCGTTTCACCTTTTTAGCAATTTTAGCCAAACGTTTACAAATGTTCCGAAAAACAATCCAAGCGTTTCACCTTTTTAGCAATTTAAGCCAAACGTTTACAAATGTAAAGAAACAAATCCAAACGTTTCCCCTTTTTAGCGATTTAAGCCAAACGTTTACAAACGTTACGAAACAAATCCAACCATTTCACCTTTTTAGCGAATTAAGCAAAACATTTACAAAGGTTAGGAAAAAAATCCAAACGTTTCTCCTTTTTTGCGATTTAAGCCAAACGTTTACAAACGCTACGAAACAAATCCAAACGTTTCACCTTTTTAGCGAATTAAGTCGAATGTTTGCAAACGCTACGAAACAAATCCAAACGTTTCACATTTTTAGTGATTTAAGCCAAACGTTTACGAAACTAATCCAAGCGTTTCACCTTTTTTGCGATGTAAGCCAAACGTTTTCAAACGTTACGAAACAAATCCAATCGTTTCACCTTTTTAGCGATTTAAGCTAAACGTTTATAAACGTTTTGAAACAAATCCAAAAGTTTCACCTTTTTAGCAATTTAAGCGAAACGTTTACAAACGTTACGAAACAAATCCAAACATTTCACCTTTTTAGCGATAAGCCAAACGTTTACAAACATTACGAAACAAATTCAAACTTTTCGCCTTTTTATCGATTTAAGCCAAACGTTTACAAACGTTACGAAACAAATCCAAACGTTTCGCCTTTTTTAGAGATTTAAGCCAAACGTTTACAAACGTTACGAAACAAATCCAAACGTTTCCCCTTTTTAGAGATGCCAAACATTTATAAACGTTACGAAACAAAACTAAACATTTAAAACATTACGAAATAAATCCAAACGTTTCCCATTTTTAGCAATTTAAGCCAAACGTTTACAAACGTTACAAAACAAATCCAAGCGTGTTCCCTTTTTAGCATTTTAAGCCAAATGTTTACAAATGTTACGAAATCAATCCAAGTTTTTCAACATTTAGCAATTTAAGCCAAACGTTATAAACGTTCCGAAACAAATCCAACAGTTTCAACTTTTTAGTAATTTAAGAGAAATGTTTACGAACGTTATGAAACAAAACGAAACGTTTCACCTTTCTAGCGATTTAAGCCAAACGTTTACAAACGATACGAAAAAAATCCAAACGTTTCCTCTTTTTAGGGATTAAAGCCAAATGTTTATAAATGCTACGAAACAAATCCAAACGTTTCTCCTTTTTAGCAATTTGAGCCAAACGTTTACAAACGTTACGAAATAAATCCAAGCGTTTCACGTTTTTAGCAATTTAAGCCAAACGTTTACAAACGTTACAAAATAAGTCCAAGAGTTTTATCTTTTTAGCAATTTAAGCCAAACGTTTACAAATGTTCCGGAAAAAATCCAAGAGTTTCACCTTTTTAGCAATTTAATCCAAACGTTTACAAATGTTATGAAACAAATTCAAACCTTTCACCTTTTTAGCTATTTAAGCCAAACGTTTACAAACGTTACGAAATAAATTCAAACGTTTCACCTTTTTAGCGATTTAAGCCAAACGTTTACAAATGTTAAGAAACAAATTCAAACTTTTTTCCTTTTTAGCGATTTAAGCCAAACGTTTACAAACGTTACGAAACAAATCCAAACGTTTCGCCTTTTTTAGAGATTTAAGCCAAGCGTTTACAAATGTTACGAAACAAATCCAAACGTTTCCCCTTTTTAAAGATTTAAGCCAAATGCTTACAAACGTTACGAATCAAAACTAAACGTTTAAAACATTAGGAAATAAATCCAAACATTTCGCATTTTTAGCGATTTAAGCCATACTTTTACAAACGTTACGAAACAAAACGAAGCGTTTCACCTTTTTAACAATTTAAGCCAAACGTTTACAAACGTTACAAAACAAAACCAAGCGTGTTCCCTTTTTAGCAATATAAGCCAAACGTTTACAAACATTACGAAACAAATCCAAACGTTTCACGTTTTTAGCGATTTAAGTCAAACGTTTACAAACGTTACGAAACAAATCCAAATGTTTCACCTTTTTAGCGATTTAAGAACAAACGTTTACAAACGTAACGAAACAAATCCAAACTTTTTGCCTTTTTAGCGATTTAAGCAAACGTTTACAAACATTCCGAAACAAATCCAACAGTTTCACCTTTTTAGTAATTTAAGAGAAACGTTTACGAACGTTATGACACAAATCCAAACGTTTCACCTTTTTAGCGATTTAAGCCAAACGTTTACAAACGGTACGAAAAAAATCCAAACGTTTCCTCTTTTTAGGGATTAAAGCCAAATGTTTATAAATGCTACGAAACAAATCCAAACGTTTCACCTTTTTAGCCATTTAAGCCATACGTTTACAAAGGTTACGAAACAAATCCAAACGTTTCTCCTCTTTAGCAATTTGAGCCAAACGTTTACAAACGTTACGAAATAAATCCAAGAGTTTTACCTTTTTAGCAATTTAAGCCAAACGTTTACAAATGTTCCGGAAAAAGTCCAAGCGTTTCACCTTTTTAGCAATTTAAGCCAAACGTTTACAAATATTATGAAACAAATTCAAACCTTTCACCTATTTAGTTATTTAAGCCAAACGTTTACAAACTTTACGAAATAAATCCAAATGTTTCACCTTTTTAGCGATTTAAGCCAAACGTTTACAAACGTTACGAAACAAATTCAAACTTTTTGCCCTTTTAGCGATTTAAGCCAAACATTTACAAACGTTACGAAACAAATCCAAACGTTTCGCCTTTTTTAGAGATTGAAGCAAAATGTTTACAAATGTTACGAAACAAATCCAAACGTTTCCCCTTTTTAGAGATTTAAGCCAAACGCTTACAAACGTTACGAAACAAAACTAAACGTTTAAAACATTACGAAATAAATCCAAACGTTACGAAACAAAACCAAGCGTTTCACCTTTTTAGCAATTTAAGCCAAACGTTTAGAAACGTTACAAAACAAATCCAAGCGTGTTCCCCTTTTTAGCAATATAAGCCAAACGTTTACAATTGTTACGAAACAAATCCAAACGTTTCACGTTTTTAGCGATATAAGTCAAACGTTTACAAACGTTACGAAACTAATCAAAACGTTTCACCTTTTTAGCGATTTAAGAATAAACGTTTACAAACGTAACGAAACAAATCCAAACTCTTTTCCTTTTTAGCGATTTAAGCAAACGTTTACAAACGTTACAAAACAAATCTAAACATTTCATCTTTTTAGAGATATAAGCCAAACGTTTACAAACATTACGAAACAAAACCAAATGTTTAAAAGGTTATGAAACAAATCCATACGTTTCACATTATTAGTAATTTAAGCCAAACCATTACAATCGCTACAAAACAAAACCAAGCGTTTCACCTTTTTAGAAATTTAAGCCAAATGTTTACAAACTTTACGAAACAAATCCAAGCGTTTCAACTTTTTAGCAATTTAAGCCAAATGTTTACAAACATTCCGAAACAAATCCAAGCGTTTCACCTTTTTAGTAATTTAAGCGAAACGTTTACGAACGTTATGAAACAAATTCAAACGTTTCACCTTTTTAGCGATTTAAGCTATACGTTTTCAAATGGTACGAATAAAATCGAAACGTTTCCCCTTTTTAGGGATATAAGCCAAACGTTTATAAACGATACAAAACAAATCTAAATGTTTCACCTTTGTAGCCATTTAAGCCAAACGTTTACAAGCGCTACGAAACAAATCCAAGCATTTCTCCTTTTTAGCAATTTGAGCCAAACTTTTACAAACGTTACGAAACAAATCAAAGCGTTTCACCTTTTTAGCAATTTAAGCCAAACGTCTACAAAGGTTACGAAACAAATCCAAACGTTTCACCTTTTTAGAGATTTACACTAAATGTTTACAAATGATACGAAATAAATCAAAATGTTTCACCTTTTTAGCGATTTAAGCCAAACATTTAAAACGTTACGAAACAAATCAAAACGTTTCACCGTTTTAGCGATTTAAGACAAAATTTTACAAACGTTACGAAAGAAATCCAAACGTTTAACCTTTTTTGCGATTTAAGCCAAACCTTTACAAACGTTACGAAAGAAATTCAAATGTTTCCCCTTTTTAGCGATTTAAGCCAAACCATTACAAACGTTATGAAGCAAATTCAAACGTTTCCCGTTTTTAGCAATTTAAGCCAAACATTTACAAAGGTTACAAAACAAATCCAAGCGTTTCACCTTTTTAGCAATTTAAGCCAAACGTTTACAAACGTTACAAAACAAATCCAAATGTTTCACCTTTTTAGGGATTTAAACAAAACATTTACAAACGCTACAAAACAAATCCAAGCGTTTCACCTTTTTAGCGATTTAAGCCAAACGTTTACAAACGTTACGAAATAAATCAAAGCGTTTCACCTTTTTAGCAATTTGAGCCAAACGTTTACAAACGTTACGAAATAAATCCAAGAGTTTCAACTTTTTAGCAATTTAACCCAAACATTTAGAAACGTTACGAAACAAATCCAAGCGTTTTACCTTTTTAGTAATTTAAGCGAAACGTTTACCAACGTTATGAAACAAATCCAAAAGTTTCGCCTTTTTAGCGATTTAAGCCAAACGTTTACAAACGGTACAAAAAAAATCAAAACATTTCACCTTTTTAACGATTTGAGCCAAACATTTACAAACGGTACGGAAAAAATCCAAACATTTCCCCTTTTTAGCTATATAAGGCAAACGTTTACAAACGTTACGAAACAAATCCAAGAGTTTCTTATTTCTAGCAATTTGAGCCAAACGTTTACAAACGCTACGAAGCAAATCAAAGCGTTTGACGTTTTTAGCAATTTAAGCCAAACGTTTACAAATGTTACAAAACAAATCTAAACGTTTCCCCTTTTTAGTGATTTAAGCCAAACGTTTACAAATGTTACGAAATAAATCCAAACATTTCACCTTTTAGCGATTTAAGCCAAACGATTACAAAGGTTAGGAAACAAATCCAAACGTTTTACCTTCTTCGCGATTTAAGCCAAAAGTTTACAAACGATACAAAACAAATTCAAACGTTTCACCTTTTTAGCGATTTAAGCCAAACATTTACAAACGGTACGAAAAAAATCCAAACGTTTCCCTTTTTTAGGGATTAAAGCCAACCGTTTATAAATGCTACGAAACAAATCCAAACGTTTCACCTTTTTAGCCGTTTAAGCCAAACGTTTACAAACGTTCCGAAACAAATCCAAGTGTTTCTCCTTTATAGCAATTTGAGCCAAACGTTTACAAACGTTACGAAACAAATCAAAACGTTTAACCTTTTTAGCAATTTAAGCCAAACGTTTACAAAGGTTACGAAATAAATCCAAGCGTTTCACCTTTTTAGCAATTTTAGCCAAATGTTTACAAATGTTCCGAAAAACAATCCAAGCGTTTCACCTTTTTAGCAATTTAAGCCAAACGTTTACAAATGTAAAGAAACAAATCCAAACGTTTCCCCTTTTTAGCGATTTAAGCCAAACGTTTACAAACGTTACGAAACAAATCCAACCATTTCACCTTTTTAGCGAATTAAGCAAAACATTTACAAAGGTTAGGAAAAAAATCCAAACGTTTCTCCTTTTTTGCGATTTAAGCCAAACGTTTACAAACGCTACGAAACAAATCCAAACGTTTCACCTTTTTAGCGAATTAAGTCGAATGTTTGCAAACGCTACGAAACAAATCCAAACGTTTCACATTTTTAGTGATTTAAGCCAAACGTTTACGAAACTAATCCAAGCGTTTCACCTTTTTTGCGATGTAAGCCAAACGTTTTCAAACGTTACGAAACAAATCCAATCGTTTCACCTTTTTAGCGATTTAAGCTAAACGTTTATAAACGTTTTGAAACAAATCCAAAAGTTTCACCTTTTTAGCAATTTAAGCGAAACGTTTACAAACGTTACGAAACAAATCCAAACATTTCACCTTTTTAGCGATAAGCCAAACGTTTACAAACATTACGAAACAAATTCAAACTTTTCGCCTTTTTATCGATTTAAGCCAAACGTTTACAAACGTTACGAAACAAATCCAAACGTTTCGCCTTTTTTAGAGATTTAAGCCAAACGTTTACAAACGTTACGAAACAAATCCAAACGTTTCCCCTTTTTAGAGATGCCAAACATTTATAAACGATACGAAACAAAACTAAACATTTAAAACATTACCAAATAAATCCAAACGTTTCCCATTTTTAGCAATTTAAGCCAAACGTTTACAAACGTTACAAAACAAATCCAAGCGTGTTCCCTTTTTAGCATTTTAAGCCAAATGTTTACAAATGTTACGAAATCAATCCAAGTTTTTCAACATTTAGCAATTTAAGCCAAACGTTATAAACGTTCCGAAACAAATCCAACAGTTTCAACTTTTTAGTAATTTAAGAGAAATGTTTACGAACGTTATGAAACAAAACGAAACGTTTCACCTTTCTAGCGATTTAAGCCAAACGTTTACAAACGATACGAAAAAAATCCAAACGTTTCCTCTTTTTAGGGATTAAAGCCAAATGTTTATAAATGCTACGAAACAAATCCAAACGTTTCTCCTTTTTAGCAATTTGAGCCAAACGTTTACAAACGTTACGAAATAAATCCAAGCGTTTCACGTTTTTAGCAATTTAAGCCAAACGTTTACAAACGTTACAAAATAAGTCCAAGAGTTTTATCTTTTTAGCAATTTAAGCCAAACGTTTACAAATGTTCCGGAAAAAATCCAAGAGTTTCACCTTTTTAGCAATTTAATCCAAACGTTTACAAATGTTATGAAACAAATTCAAACCTTTCACCTTTTTAGCTATTTAAGCCAAACGTTTACAAACGTTACGAAATAAATTCAAACGTTTCACCTTTTTAGCGATTTAAGCCAAACGTTTACAAACGTTAAGAAACAAATTCAAACTTTTTTCCTTTTTAGCGATTTAAGCCAAACGTTTACAAACGTTACGAAACAAATCCAAACGTTTCGCCTTTTTTAGAGATTTAAGCCAAACGTTTACAAATGTTACGAAACAAATCCAAACGTTTCCCCTTTTTAAAGATTTAAGCCAAATGCTTACAAACGTTACGAATCAAAACTAAACGTTTAAAACATTAGGAAATAAATCCAAACATTTCGCATTTTTAGCGATTTAAGCCATACTTTTACAAACGTTACGAAACAAAACGAAGCGTTTCACCTTTTTAACAATTTAAGCCAAACGTTTACAAACGTTACAAAACAAAACCAAGCGTGTTCCCTTTTTAGCAATATAAGCCAAACGTTTACAAACATTACGAAACAAATCCAAACGTTTCACGTTTTTAGCGATTTAAGTCAAACGTTTACAAACGTTACGAAACAAATCCAAATGTTTCACCTTTTTAGCGATTTAAGAACAAACGTTTACAAACGTAACGAAACAAATCCAAACTTTTTGCCTTTTTAGCGATTTAAGCAAACGTTTACAAACATTCCGAAACAAATCCAACAGTTTCACCTTTTTAGTAATTTAAGAGAAACGTTTACGAACGTTATGACACAAATCCAAACGTTTCACCTTTTTAGCGATTTAAGCCAAACGTTTACAAACGGTACGAAAAAAATCCAAACGTTTCCTCTTTTTAGGGATTAAAGCCAAATGTTTATAAATGCTACGAAACAAATCCAAACGTTTCACCTTTTTAGCCATTTAAGCCATACGTTTACAAAGGTTACGAAACAAATCCAAACGTTTCTCCTCTTTAGCAATTTGAGCCAAACGTTTACAAACGTTACGAAATAAATCCAAGAGTTTTACCTTTTTAGCAATTTAAGCCAAACGTTTACAAATGTTCCGGAAAAAGTCCAAGCGTTTCACCTTTTTAGCAATTTAAGCCAAACGTTTACAAATATTATGAAACAAATTCAAACCTTTCACCTATTTAGTTATTTAAGCCAAACGTTTACAAACTTTACGAAATAAATCCAAATGTTTCACCTTTTTAGCGATTTAAGCCAAACGTTTACAAACGTTACGAAACAAATTCAAACTTTTTGCCCTTTTAGCGATTTAAGCCAAACATTTACAAACGTTACGAAACAAATCCAAACGTTTCGCCTTTTTTAGAGATTGAAGCAAAATGTTTACAAATGTTACGAAACAAATCCAAACGTTTCCCCTTTTTAGAGATTTAAGCCAAACGCTTACAAACGTTACGAAACAAAACTAAACGTTTAAAACATTACGAAATAAATCCAAACGTTACGAAACAAAACCAAGCGTTTCACCTTTTTAGCAATTTAAGCCAAACGTTTAGAAACGTTACAAAACAAATCCAAGCGTGTTCCCCTTTTTAGCAATATAAGCCAAACGTTTACAATTGTTACGAAACAAATCCAAACGTTTCCCGTTTTTAGCGATATAAGTCAAACGTTTACAAACGTTACGAAACTAATCAAAACGTTTCACCTTTTTAGCGATTTAAGAATAAACGTTTACAAACGTAACGAAACAAATCCAAACTCTTTTCCTTTTTAGCGATTTAAGCAAACGTTTACAAACGTTACAAAACAAATCTAAACATTTCATCTTTTTAGAGATATAAGCCAAACGTTTACAAACATTACGAAACAAAACCAAATGTTTAAAAGGTTATGAAACAAATCCATACGTTTCACATTATTAGTAATTTAAGCCAAACCATTACAATCGCTACGAAACAAAACCAAGCGTTTCACCTTTTTAGAAATTTAAGCCAAATGTTTACAAACTTTACGAAACAAATCCAAGCGTTTCAACTTTTTAGCAATTTAAGCCAAATGTTTACAAACATTCCGAAACAAATCCAAGCGTTTCACCTTTTTAGTAATTTAAGCGAAACGTTTACGAACGTTATGAAACAAATTCAAACGTTTCACCTTTTTAGCGATTTAAGCTATACGTTTTCAAATGGTACGAATAAAATCGAAACGTTTCCCCTTTTTAGGGATATAAGCCAAACGTTTATAAACGATACGAAACAAATCTAAATGTTTCACCTTTGTAGCCATTTAAGCCAAACGTTTACAAACGCTACGAAACAAATCCAAGCATTTCTCCTTTTTAGCAATTTGAGCCAAACTTTTACAAACGTTACGAAACAAATCAAAGCGTTTCACCTTTTTAGCAATTTAAGCCAAACGTCTACAAAGGTTACGAAACAAATCCAAACGTTTCACCTTTTTAGAGATTTACACTAAATGTTTACAAATGATACGAAATAAATCAAAATGTTTCACCTTTTTAGCGATTTAAGCCAAACATTTAAAACGTTACGAAACAAATCAAAACGTTTCACCGTTTTAGCGATTTAAGACAAAATTTTACAAACGTTACGAAAGAAATCCAAACGTTTAACCTTTTTTGCGATTTAAGCCAAACCTTTACAAACGTTACGAAAGAAATTCAAATGTTTCCCCTTTTTAGCGATTTAAGCCAAACCATTACAAACGTTATGAAGCAAATTCAAACGTTTCCCGTTTTTAGCAATTTAAGCCAAACATTTACAAAGGTTACAAAACAAATCCAAGCGTTTCACCTTTTTAGCAATTTAAGCCAAACGTTTACAAACGTTACAAAACAAATCCAAATGTTTCACCTTTTTAGGGATTTAAACAAAACATTTACAAACGCTACAAAACAAATCCAAGCGTTTCACCTTTTTAGCGATTTAAGCCAAACGTTTACAAACGTTACGAAATAAATCAAAGCGTTTCACCTTTTTAGCAATTTGAGCCAAACGTTTACAAACGTTACGAAATAAATCCAAGAGTTTCAACTTTTTAGCAATTTAACCCAAACATTTAGAAACGTTACGAAACAAATCCAAGCGTTTTACCTTTTTAGTAATTTAAGCGAAACGTTTACCAACGTTATGAAACAAATCCAAAAGTTTCGCCTTTTTAGCGATTTAAGCCAAACGTTTACAAACGGTACAAAAAAAATCAAAACATTTCACCTTTTTAACGATTTGAGCCAAACATTTACAAACGGTACGGAAAAAATCCAAACATTTCCCCTTTTTAGCTATATAAGGCAAACGTTTACAAACGTTACGAAACAAATCCAAGAGTTTCTTATTTCTAGCAATTTGAGCCAAACGTTTACAAACGCTACGAAGCAAATCAAAGCGTTTGACGTTTTTAGCAATTTAAGCCAAACGTTTACAAATGTTACAAAACAAATCTAAACGTTTCCCCTTTTTAGTGATTTAAGCCAAACGTTTACAAATGTTACGAAATAAATCCAAACATTTCACCTTTTAGCGATTTAAGCCAAACGATTACAAAGGTTAGGAAACAAATCCAAACGTTTTACCTTCTTCGCGATTTAAGCCAAAAGTTTACAAACGATACAAAACAAATTCAAACGTTTCACCTTTTTAGCGATTTAAGCCAAACGTTTAAAAACGCTACGAAACAAATCCAAACGTTTCACCTTTTTAGCAATTTAAGTTGAACGTTTGCAAACGCTACGAAACAAATCCAAACGTTTCACATTTTTAGCGATTTAAGCCAAACGTTTATGAAACATATCCAAACGTTTCACCTATTTTGCGATGTAAGCCAAACGTTTTCAAACGTTACGAAACAGATCCAAACTTTTCACCTTTTTAGCGATTTAAGTTAAACGTTTACAAACGTTATGAAACAAATCCAAATGTTTCACCTTTTTAGCGATCTAAGCGAAACGTTTACAAACGTTGCGAAACAAATCCAAACATTTAACCTTTTTAGAGATTTAAGCCAAACATTTACAAACTTTACGAAACAAATTCCAACGTTTCGCCTTTTTAGCTATTTAAGCCAAACGTTTACAAACGTTACAAAACAAATCCAAACCTTTCCCCTTTTTAGAGATGTAAGCCAAATGTTTACAAACGTTACGAAACAAAACTAAACGTTCAAAACATTATGAAATAAATCCAAACGTTTCCCATTTTTAGCGATTTAAACCAAACATTTACAAACGTTATGAAACAAAAACCAAGCGTTTCACCTTTTTAGTAATTTAAGCTATACGTTTACAAACGTTACAAAACAAATCCAAGCGTGTTCCCTTTTTAGCAATATAAACCAAACGTTTACAAACGTTACGAAACAAATCCAAACGTTTCACCTTTTTAGCGATCTACGCCAAACGTTTACAAACGTTACGAAACAAATCCAAACTTTTTTCCTTTTTAGCGATTTAAGAAAACATTTACAAACGTTACGAAACAAATCCAAACATTTCCCCTTTTTAGATATTTAAGCCAAACGTTAACAAATTTTACGAAACAAAACCAAACGTTTAAAAGCTTATGAAACAAATCCAAACGTTTCACATTTTTAGTGATTTGAGCTAAACCTTTACAAACGTTACGAAACAAAACCAAGCGTTTCACCTTTTTAGAAATTTGAGCCAAATGTTTACAAACGTTACGAAACAAATCAAAGCGTCTCACCGTTTTAGGAATTTAAGCTAAACGTTTACAAACGTTCCGAAAGAAATCCAAGTGTTTCACCTTTTTAGTAATTTAAGCGAAACGTTTACGAACGTTATGAAACAAATCCAAACATTTCACCTTTTTAGCGATTTAAGCCAAACGTTTACAAATGGTACGAAAAAAGTCCAAACGTTTCACCTTTTTACGGATTAAAGCAAAACGTTTATAAACGCTACGAAACAAATCAAAATGTTTCACCTTTTTAGCCATTTAAGCCAAACGTTTACAAACGTTACAAAACAAATCCAAGCGTTTCTCCTTTTTAGCAATTTGAACCAAACGTTTACAAACGCTACGAAACAAATCCAAACGTTTCACCTTTTTAGTGATTTAAGCCAAACGTTTACAAACGTTACGAAACAAATCAAAACGTTTCCCCTTTTTAGCGAATTAAGCCAAACATTTACAAACGTTACGAAACAAACCCAAACGTTTCACCTTTTTAGCGATTTAAGCCAAACCTTTACAAACGTTACGAAACAAATCTAAATGTTTCCCCTTTTTAGCGATTTAATCCAAACCTTTACAAATGTTACGAAACGAATTCAAACGTTTCCAATTTTTAGCAATTTAGGCCAAACGTTTACAAAAGTTACGAAACAAATCCAAATGTTTCACCTTTTTAGCGATTGAAGCCAAGCCTTTACAAACGTTACGAAAGAAATCCAAACGTTTCCCCTTTTTAGCGATTTAAGCCAAACCTGTACAAACGTTACGAAATAATTTCAAACGTTTCCCATTTTTAGCGATTTAAGCCAAACGTTTACAAAGGTTACGAAACAAATCCAATCGTTTCACCTTTTTAGCAATTTAAGCCAAACGTTTACAAACGTTACCAAACAAATCCAAGCGTTTAACCTTTTTAGTAATTTAAGCGAAAATGTTTACAAACGTTACGAAACAAATCCAAGAGGTTCACCTTTTTAGCAATTTATTCCAAACGTTTACAAATGTTACGAAACAAATATAAATGTTTCCCCTTTTTAGCGATTTAAGCCAAATGTATACAAACGTTATGAAACAAATCCAACCGTTTCACCTTTTTAGCGATTTAAGCCAAAAGTTTACAAAGATTAGGAAAGAAATCAAAATATTTCACCTTTTTGGCAATTTAAGCCAAACGTTTACAAACGTTACGAAACAAAACCAAATGTTTAAAACGTTAAGAAAGAAATCCAAACGTTTCACATTTTTAGCGATTTAAGCCAAACCTTTACAGACTTTACGAAACAATATAAAATGTTTAAAATGTTACGAAACAAATCCAAACGTTTCACATTTTTAGCGATTTAAGCCAAACCTTTACAAATGTTACGATACAAAACGAAGCGTTTCACCTTTTTAGCAATTGAAGCCAAACGTTTACAAACGTTCCGAAACAAATCCAAGCGTTTCACCTTTTTAGTAATTTAAGTTAAACGTTTACAAACGTTAAAAAAAATTCCCAGTGTTTCACCTTTTTAGCAATATAAGCCAAACGTTTACAAACGTTACAAAACAAATCCAAGCGTTTCACCTTTTTACCAATTTAAGCGAAACGTTTACAAACGTTACGAAACAAATCCAAACGTTTCACCTTTTTAGCGATTTAAGGCAAACCATTACAAACGGTATGAAACAAATCCAAATATTTCCCCTTTTTAGCGATTTAAGCCAAACGTTTATAAACGATATTAAACAAATCCAAACGTTTCGCCTTTTTTGCAATTAAAGCCAAACGTTTACAAACGTTACGAAACAAATCAAACGTTTCACCTTTTTAGCGATTAAAGCCAAACGTTTACAAACGTTACGAAACAAATCCAAACGTTTCACCTTTTTAGAGATTTAAGCCAAACGTTTCAAAATGTTACGAAATAAATCCAAACGTTTCTCCTTTTTAGCAATTTAAGCTAAATGTTTACAAATGTTACGAAAAAAATCCAAACGTTTCCCCTTTTAGGGATTAAAGCCAAACGTTTATAAATGCTACGAAACAAATCCAAACATTTCCCCTTTTTAGCCATTTAAGTCGAACATTTAAAAACGCTACGAAACAAATCCACGAGTTTTCCTTTTTAGCAATTTGAGCCAAACGTTTACAAACGTTACGAAACAAATAAAAGCGTTTCACCTTTTTAGCAATTTAAGCCAAACGTTTACAAACGTTACGAAATAAATCTAAGCGTTTTACCTTTTTAGCAATTTAAGCCAAACGTTTACAAACGTTCCGAAAAAAATCCAAGCGTTTCACCTTTTTAGCAATTTAAGCCAAACGTTTACAAATGTTACGAAACAAATTTACACGTTTCACCTTTTTAGCGATTTAAGCCAAACGTTTACAAACGTTACGAAACAAATCCAAACATTTCACCTTTTAGCGATTTAAGCCAAACGTTTACAAAGGTTAGGAAACAAATCCAAACATTTCAACATTTTAGCGACTTAAGCCAAACGTTTATAAACGCTACGAAACAAATCCAAACATTTCACCTTTTTAGCAATTTAAGCCAAACGTTTACGAAACTAATCCAAACATTTCACCTTTTTAGCACTTTATGCCAAACGTTTACAAAGGTTACGAAACAAATCCAAATGTTTCACCTTTTTAATGATTGAAGCCAAACATTTACAAACGTTACGAAAAAAATCCGAACGTTTCACCTTTTTAGCTATTTCAGCCAAACGTTTTCAAACGTTACGAAACAAATCCAAACGTTTGACCTTTTTAGCGATTTAAGCCAAACGTTTACAAAGGTTATGAAACAAAACTAAACGTTTAAAATATTATGAAATAAATCCAAATGTTTACCATTTTTTGCCATTTAAGTCAAACATTTACAAAAGTTACGAAACAAAACCAAGCGTTTCTTTTTTATAGCAATCTAAGCAAAATGTTTACAACCGTTACAAAACAAATCCAAACGTTTCACCTTTTTAGTAATTTAAGTCAAACGTTTACAAACGTTATGAAACAAATCCAAATGTTTCACCTTTTTAGCTATTTAAGCCAAACATTTACAAATGTTACGAAACAAAACCAAGTGTTTCACCTTTTTAGCAATTTAAGCCAAACGTTTACAAACGTTACAAAACAAATCCAAGCGTTTCACCTTTTTAGCAATTAAAGCCAAACATTTACAAACGTTACGAAACAAATCTAAGTGTTTCACCTTTTTAGCAATTTAAGCCAAACGTTTACAAACGTTCCGAAAAAAATATGAGTAGTTCACCTTTGTAGTAATTTAAGCCACACGTTTACAAATGCTACGAAACAAATCCAAGCGTTTTACCTTTTTAGCAATGTAAGCCAAACGTTTACAAACGTTACGAAACAAATCCAATGTTTCACCTTTTTAACGATATAAACCGAACGTTTACAAACGTTATGAAAAAAAACCAAGCGTTTCCCCTTTTTAGCAATTTAAGCCAAACATTTACAAACGTTACGAAACAAATCCAAACGTTTCACCTTTTTAGTGATTTAAGCCAAACGTTTACAAACATTACGAAACAAATCTAAACATTTCACCTTTTTAGCGATTTAAGCCAAACGTTTACAAAATGTTACGAAACAAATCCAAGCGGTTCCCCCTGTTAGCAATTTAGGCCAAACGTTTTACTAACGTTACGAAACAAATCCAAACATTTCACCTTTTTAGCGATTTAACCAAATGTTTACAAAGGTTAGGAAACCAATCCGAGTGTTTCACCTTTTTAGAAATTTAAGCAAAACGTTTACAAACGTTACGAAATAAATCCGAGCGTTTCATGTTTTTAGCAATTTAAGCCAAACGTTTCCAAACGTTACTAAACAAATTAAATGTTTCACCTTGTTAGCGATTCAAGCCAAAAGTTTACAAACGTTACAAAACAAATCCAAACATTTCACCTTTTTAACGATTTTAACCAAACGTTTACAAACGTTACGAAACAAATCCAAACGTTTCACCCTTTTAGCGATTTAAGCCAAACATTTACCAACGTTACGAATCAAATACTAACGTTTCTTTTTTTTAGCAAATTAAGCCCAACGTTTACAAACGTTATGGAACAAATCCAAACGTCTCACATATTTAGCAATTTAAGCCAAAGGTTTACAAACGTTTCGAAACAAATCCAAGCATTTCATTTATTAGAAATTTAAGAAAAACGTTTACAAATGTTACGAAACAAATCCAAACGTTTCACCTCTTTAGCGATTTAAACAAAACATTTACAAACCCTACGAAAAAATCCAAGTGTTTCACTTTTTTAGCGATTTAAGCCAAACGTTTACAAACGTTACGAAACAAATCCAAACGTTTCACCTTTTTAGTGATTTAAGCTAAAAGTTTACAAACGCTACGAAACAAATCCAAACGTTTCACCTTTTTATAAATTTAAACCAAAAGTTTACAAACGCAACGGAAAAAAAACCAAACGTTTCCCCTTTTTAGCGATTTAAGCCAAACATTTACAACCGTTTACAAAACTAATCCAAACCTTTCCCCTTTTTAGCGATGTAAGGCAAATGTTTACAAACGTTACGAAATAAATCCAAATGTTTCACCTTTTTAGCGATTTAAGCCAAACATTTACAAACTTTACAAAACAAATACAAACGTTTCACCTTTTTAGCGATTTAAGCCAAACGTTACAAACGTTACGAAACAAATCCAAACCTTTCATCTTTTTATCGATTTAAGACAAACGTTTACAAACGTTACGAAACAAAACTAAACGTTTAAAACATTACGAAACAAATCCAAACGTTTCCAATTTTTAGCGATTTAAGCCAAACATTACGAAACAAAACCAAGCGTTTCCCCTTTTTTGCAATTTAAGCCAAACGTTTACAAACGTTACAAAACAAATTCAAGCGTTTCACCTTTTTTGCAATTTAAGCCAAACATTTACAAACGTTAAGAAACAAATCCAAACTTTTCACCTTTTTAGAGATTTAAGCCAAACATTTACAAACTGGAAGAATGTAATATCCCGGAAAATTTTTAAAATTTTCTAAATATGTTTTCGGTAATAAATTGAATTTTTCGGGGGGCGGTTCGATTCGTAGTTTAATTTTTGGTCAGGTTCAATTTCAGAAATTTGTGTAGTCCTTTTTATTTTTGGTGGTTCAACCAAAATGGTTGAACCACCACATGTGAATCAGGTCTCGAAAGAGACCTGACCCAAAAATGAGAATTCTCGTTCGAGAATTGTGATTCTCGAACGAGACCTCAGCATTTTAAGCTGAGTCTCGTTCGAGAATCAGCATTCTCGAACGAGAATGCATCAGCTTTGCTGGTCTCGTTCGAGACCAGCAGGACCCTTGTGAGGAGGGTAGTTTGGGGCTATGTTTCACTCATTTTCAAAGCCTTAAATACGTAAAACTTTTACCCTAATCATTCTCCATACTTCAAACATACACTAGCCGTCAACAACTTCGATCATTCTCTGAAAATCGCTGCTCATAATCCCTCTTGAAGTTTGCTGAAATCATCGGTATGTATGTTCTTAAGTTTTTAGTTTTAACTCTAAATGGCACTTCCGTAATTTGAGTCGTTCTCTCTCGATTCTAGATCGAAATTGATTCCGTTCGATCCCGGAGATTCTAGACTCGCGTATCTACGTTTCCCCATCTCAATTACGCTAAACGGTACGTAATCGATCTCGTTTTAATCGCCGCACGGTTATCGTTTTTGTTTGTTAAAAACTGTTTTTGTATTAAGCATGGATCTGCCGAATACCTTCGACTCTTTTGGCCATGATCTTGCTTGTAGATGATGGTGAATCTCTTGGGTTGTTGTTAGTTTAAGCTTTCAATGAGTATCAATCCATTGTTCAATAATGGTTCTTCGTGCTCGGGATGAATAGGATCCGGCAGTAACATTCTTGATGGATTCATAGTGTTTGATGTCTTTTATTGGTGATTGAAGTTTGATTTTCGTTTTGATTGATAGATTAAGTTTCAAATTGTTCATGTAGTAAGTTTGGAGGGAATGGTTTGTTTGATTGAAAAATTTAAGTGTTGCTTGTTGATTGAATTGCAAGCATGGCGGGTTGATATGCTTTTCAAATTGAAAGAGATGGAAAAATAGTCCCTTTGGTCATTCATTGTTTTGTTATAATTCGAATTTTACTTTGATTTATAAATTAAATATTTAAAACGATACTTAATTATAAATTGAGTTAATATAATTACTCGGGTAATTCTATTTAGTTAAGAATATCAATTCGGCTTGAAAATGGCTAAATTACAATTTAGTCCCTGAATGATTTTATAACTTATTTAAGTAAGTTTTTGATTAGTAACTTTATATTTTGTTTTAATTATAAACAAAAGTAATTAATTTGATTTCGAATATCAAATTGGCTAAAGTACAGTTTAGTCCCTAATTGGCTAAAGTACAGTTTAGTCCCTAATTGGCTAAAGTAAAATTTAGTCCCTAAACTTTTATAAGACATTTAATTAAGTTTTTGGGTTGTAACTTGGGTTACTTGAAATTGAAGTTATTGAGTTCCGCTTTTACAATGGATTATTATTTTATTGAAGTGTTTCTAAATATAAACTCGGGTTTATATTGATAAATGTTTTGAGTCGGGTTAGACTTGGGTCATCCGACAAGTGAGGTTAGCTTGGTAGTTAATGATAACTCGGCTAACCCACTATTTGGAAAATTAATTATTATTTAAAGATTATTAAATAATATTTATAAATTTGATTTTAAGCAAGAACTCAATAGACTTATATTAATTGGGCTTTATTACCTAATGGGTATTTTTGTGTGTTCAGGCTTGTGTTATTTCGACGTGTTATTTGTGCTACTCCTATGTGGTGTCTAGTACTCTCTAGAGTTAGGGTCTGTTTTTAATAATTATTTTATTTGTCTAGACCCGTCTATTGTTCGTGCTCCAGAGGCGAACCAGGATTAGTTGCTTGCCGGTTTTCACGTGGATTAGCAAGCAGTGAGTTTGTACTTACTATTTACCGCTTTATTAAGTAAATTGTTATTTTAATATTTAAATATATATACTGTACGTATATTTCGAACTGTTTTTATATTATGGCTTCTAGTTGGAACATGCTACCTAATGGGCATCATTAGGACTGCGTGCGCACCGGTATTGATCTGGGTAAGTTATATATGGAAATGTGGTAACTCGGTGTGAGCATAGCTCTCGGGACCAAGTAGAGTAACTCGGTGTAGCTCAGCTCTCGGGACTCTGGTATAAGTGTGGTCAGTGGTAACTCGGTGTAGCTCCGCCTTTCAATTACCCATACCTTAGCGCCGGTCGCGATTCATGAAAATGGGTCGTGACAGTAACGAAACAAATCCAAACATTTCACCTTTTTAGCGATTTAAGCCAAACGTTTACAAAACTTAGAAAACAAATCCAAATGTTTCACCTATTTAACAATTCAAGACAAACGTTTACAAACATTACGAAACAAATCCAAGCATTTTACCCTTTAGCAATTTAAGCCAAACATTTACAAACGTTACGAAACAAATCAAACATTTCACCTTTTTAGCGATTAAAGCCAAACATTTACAAATGTTAAGAAACAAATCCAAATGTTTCACCTTTTTAGAGACTTAAGCCAAACGTTTCAAAATATTACGAAACAAATCCAAACGTTTCGCCTTTTAAGCAATTTAAGCCAAATGTTTACAAATGTTACGAAAAAAATCCAAACGTTTCCCCTTTTAGGGATTAAAGCCAAACGTTTATAAATTCTACGAAACAAATCCAAACGTTTACCCTTTTTAGCCATTTAAGCCAAACGTTTAAAAACGGTACGAAACAAATCCAAGAGTTTCTCCTTTTTAGAAATTTGAGCCAAACGTTAACAAACGTTACGAAACAAATCAAAGCGTTTCACCTTTTTAGCAATTTAAGCCAAACGTTTACAATCGTTACGAAATAAATCTAAGCGTTTCACCTTTTTAGCAATTTAAGCCAAACATTTACAAACGTTCCGAAAAAAATCCAAGCGTTTCTCCTTTTTAGCAATTTAAGCCAAACGTTTACAAATGTTACGAAACAAATTTACACGTTTCACCTTTTTAGCGATTTAAGCCAAACGTTCACAAACGTTACGAAACAAATCCAAACATTTCACCTTTTAGCGATTTAAGCCTAACGTTTACAAAGGTTAGGAAACAAATCCAAACGTTTCACCTTTTTAGCGATTTAAGCCAAACGTTTACAAACGGTACGAAGCAAATCCAAACGTTTCACCTTTTTAGCGATTTAAGCCAAACGTTTACAAACACTACGAAACAAATCTAAACGTTTCACCTTTTTGGCAATTTAAGTCGAACGTTTGCAAACGCTACGAAACAAATCCAAACGTTCCACATTTTTAGCGACATAAGCCAAACGTTTACGAAACTAATCCACACGTTTCACATTTTTAGCGATGTAAGCCAAGCCTTCTTAGCGATGCCGTCGTCCATCGCGCGTGAGAGAAGAAGAAGAATGACGATGGTTTCTTATGTTATGTAACTTACTCTTTTCCTCTATTCCATTCTTTTTCCTTTCCTTTCTTATCCTATTGAGTCCACTTGCTATTTTCTTATCTCTATAACTCTTCTCTATTAAGTTTTGGCTAAACTTCATTTTAGGTTCAATTTGGTTAAATTACACTTTAACTCAAATTCTTAATTAATCATCGCGTCTAATTTATAAAATGGTTTCGTAAATTTACGAAAGCGTGACGATAATTTTTTATCAATAAATAATGAACTCCACATTATTTATTTACTCGGATCAAATTAATTATTTATTTTTCTTATTCCGATAATTAAGTTCCGCTAAATTCCAATTTATCTCATAATAATTAAATTATTATCTTGCGATAATTTTATTAGACCACTTTGGCCTAATTCTTATTTCTCGAACTTAATTGCGATATCCAAGATTAAATTCTCGCATTTATGCCTCATGGCACCTTACGTAGTACTTTTAAAAATACGGGGTATTACAGAAACAAAACCAAACGTGTCACCTTTTTAGCGATTTATGCCAAACGTTTACAAACATTACGAAACAAATCCAAACGTTTCCCAATTTTAGCGATTTAAACCAAACGTTTAAAACGTTACGAAAAAAATCCAAACATTTCACCTTTTTAGTGATTTAAGACAAACGTTTACAAACGTTAGCAAATAAATCCAAACGTTTTGCATTTTTAGCGACTGAAGACAAAGTTTGCAAACGTTACGAAACAAATCCAAACGTTTCCCATATTTAGCAATTTAAGCCAAGTTTTACAATCGTTATAAAAAAAACCAAGCGTTTCACCTTTTTAGCAATTAAGCGAAACATTTACAAACGTAACGAAACAAATCCAAGTGTTTCACCTTTTTAGCAATTTAAGCCAAATTTTACAAACGTTACAAAACAAATCCAAGCGTTTTTCTTTTTCAGCAATTTAAGACAAACGTTTACAAATGTTCGGAAACAAATCCAAATGTTTCACTTATTTAGCGATTTAAGCCAAACATTTACAAACGGTACGAAAAAAATCAAAATGTTTCACCTTTTTAGCGATTTCAGCCAAACGTTTACAAATGCTATGAAACAAATCCAAACATTTCACCTTTTTTGTGATTTAAGCCAAACGTTTACAAACGTTGCGGAACAAATCCGAACATTTCACCTTTTTAGCTATTTAAGCCAAATATTTACAAAAATTATGAAATAAATCCAAATGTTTCACTTTTTTAGCGATTTAAGCCAAACATTTACAAACGGTACGAAAAAAATCAAAACGTTTCACCTTTTTAGCGATTTCAGCCAAACGTTTACAAACGCTACGAATCAAATCAAAACGTTTCACCTTTTTTGTAATTTAATCCAAACGTTTACAAACGTTACAAAACAAATCCAGAAGTTTCACCTTTTTAGCGATTTAAGCAAAATGTTGACAAACATTACGAAACATATCCAAACGTTTCACCTTTTTAGCGATTTAAGCCAAACGTTTACAAATGTTACGAAACAAATCCAAACATTTCACCTTTTTTGCTATTTAAGCCAAACGTTTACAAACGTTGCGGAACAAATCCGAACGTTTCACCTTTTTAGCGATTTAAGCCAAACGTTTACAAACGTTCCGAAAAAAATCCGAATGTTTCACCCTTTTAGCGATTTAAGCCAAACGTTTATAAGCGTTACAAAACAAAACCAAACGTTTAAAACGTTACAAAACAAATCCAAACGTTCCACATATTTAGTGATTTAAGACAAACGTATAGAAACGTTACGAAACAAAACCAAGCGTTTCCCCTTTTTAGCAATTTAAGCCAAACGTTTACAAACATTACAAAACAAATCAAAGCATTTTCCCTTTTTAGCAATATAAGCCAAACATTTACAAATGCTAAGAAACAAATCCAAGCGTTTCACATTTTTAGCAATTTAAGCCAAACGTTTACAAACGCTACGAAACAAATCCAAACGTTTCACCTTTTTAGCGATTTAAGCCAATCGTTTACAAACGTTACAAAACAAATCCAAAAGTTTCACCTTTTTAGCAATTTAAGCCAAATATTTACAAAGATTATGAAATAAATACAAATGTTTAACCTTTTTAGCGATTTAAGCCAAACGTTTACAGACGTTACGAAACAAAACAAGCGTTTCACCTTTTTAGCAATTTAAGCCAAACGTTTACTAACTTTACAAAACAAATCCAAGCGTTTCCCCTTTTTAACGATTTAAGGCAAACGTTTACAAACCTTACGAAACAAATCCAAATGTTTCACCTTTTTAGAAATTTAAGCCAAATGTGTATATTCGTTACGAAACAAATCCAAACGTTCGACATTTTTAGCGATAACGTTTACAAACATTACAAAACAAATCCAAACGTTTATCCTTTTTAGCGATTTAAGCCAAACGTTTACAAACGTTAGGAAACAAATCCAAACATTTCCCCTTTTTAGCTATTTAAGCCAAACGTTTACAAACGTTTTGAAATAAATCCAAACGTTTCGACTTTTTAGCAATTTAAGCCAAACGTTTACAAACGTTACGAAATAAATCCAAACGTTTCACCTTTTTAGCGATTTAAGCCAAACCTTTACAAACTTTACGAAACAAAACCAAGCGTTTCACCTTTTTAGCAAATTAAACCAAACGTTTACAAACGTAACGAAA